>NC_139228.1:46709736-46865426 GCF_055691185.1 Crinia signifera | reverse complement strand
TTGCTAGGTGTACCCCTGTAGATGCAGTAGAGATGATGACGTTTTGGGGTCTGGTGTTACATATGGGCATAGTAAAAAAGCCAGAAATTAGGCAATATTGGAGTACAGATGTTCTGTACAGCACCCCACTTTACCGTATGGCCATGACTCGGACTCGTTTTGAGATAATCCTTAAATTTTTACATTACACCGATAATGCACAGTGCCCACCCAGAGATGATCCCACCTTTGACCGGCTATTCAAAGTCAGGCCGGTCATTGATCATTTCAGTGCCAAATTTGCAGAGATGTACATCCCTGAAAAATTTTTTGTATCGACGAGTCCCTTATACATTTTAAAGGAAGGGTTAAATTCCGCCAGTACCTTCCCAGTAAGAGGGCAAGGTATGGCATAAAAATGTATAAACTGTGTGAAAGCACCTCAGGGTACACCCACAGGTTTAGGGTATATGAAGGGAAGGATTCAAGAATTGAACCGCCAGAATGCCCCCCCTCCCTCGTAGGTGTTAGTGGAAAAATTGTCTGGGATTTAGTGCACCCCTTCCTGGATAAAGGTTATCACCTCTATGTGGATAACTTTTACACTAGCATCCCCCTGTTTAAGGCCCTTGGTTCAAGAGGTACAGCAGCTTGCGGTACTGTGCGCAAGAACCAAAGAGGCCTCCCAAAAACGCACATTGCCCAAGTACTGAGAAGGGGTGAAAGCAGGGGAATATGCACTGAAAATATGTTGTTGGTCAAATATAAGGACAAGAGGGATGTCCTTATACTGACAACAATTCATGGAGACAGTACCACCTCCGTCCCTGTACGAGGTACCAGTACCCACACCTCAAAACCTAATTGTATCCTAGATTACAATAGGTACATGGGCGGAGTGGATCTTTCAGATCAGGTACTGAAGCCGTACAGTGCCCTGCGGAAGACAAAAATCTGGTACAAGAAGCTGGCCGTGTATATTATCCAGATGGCACTGTATAACGCTTACGTGCTATTCCGTTCTACCAGCCAGAGGGGGACATTTATGCACTTTCAAGAGGAAGTCATAAAGGGCCTAATATTTGGGAACCAGCAGGCAGAGGGCCCCAGTACTTCTAGTACTGGCCCCCGTATTGTACCAGGGCAGCATTTTCCTAACAAAATCCCCTCCACTGCAAGAAAGGGCAGGACACAAAAAAGGTGCAAAGTTTGCTATAAAAAGGGAATAAGAAAGGATACCATTTTCCACTGTGAAACTTGCCCCGACAAACCCGGCCTATGTATAAAGGAGTGTTTTAAAATATACCACACATCTATGGATTATTAGGGTTATCATTTCACCGTGCTTCGGGGGTCTTGCTAATGCCACATAGCACCCACCATTCATTCCACCAGAATCTGAGCTGCAAAATCCAAAAATCACTCCTTCCCTTCTGAGTCCTGCCATACACCCAACTGGTATTTTTTGGTCACATATGAGGCATTGCCATACTCGGGAGAAATTGGGGCATAGATTTTGGGGTGCTTTTTCTCCTTCATACCTTATGAAAATGAAAAATTTTGAGCCAGAACTGCATTTTTGTGTAAAAAAATGTAATTTTTCATTTTCACTGCCCAGTTGTATCAAAATTGGTGAAACCCCTGGGGGTTTGAAATGTACACTATACCCCTAGATGAATTCCCTGAGGGGTGTAGTTTGCAAAATGGGGTCACTTGTGGGGGGGTTCCACTGTATTGGTGCTTCGGGGGTCTTGCTAATGCGACATAGCACCCACCAACATTCCACCAGAATCTGAGCTGCAAAATCCAAAAATCACTCCTTCCCTTCTGAGTCCTGCCATGCACCCAAATGGTATTTTTTGGTCACATGTGAGGCATTGCCGTACTCGGGAGAAATTGGGGCACAGATTTTGGGGTGCTTTGTCTCCTTCATTCCTTGTAAAAATGAAAAATTTTGAGCCAGAACTGCATTTTTGTGTAAAAAATGTAATTTTTCATTTGCACAGCCCAGTTGTACCAAAATTGGTGAAACCCCTGGGGGTTTGAAATGTACACTATACCCCTAGATGAATTCCCTGAGGGGTGTAGTTTGCAAAATGGAGTCACTTGTGGGGGGGTTCCACTGTATTGGTGCTTCGGGGGTCTTGCTAATGCGACATAGCACCCACCAACATTCCACTAGAATCTGAGCTGCAAAATCCAAAAATCACTCCTTCCCTTCTGAGTCCTGCCATGCACCCAAATGGTATTTTTTGGTCACATGTGAGGCATTGCCGTACTCGGGAGAAATTGGGGCACAGATTTTGGGGTGCTTTGTCTCCTTCATTCCTTGTGAAAATGAAAAATTTTGAGCCAGAACTGCATTTTTGTGTAAAAAATGTAATTTTTCATTTGCACAGCCCAGTTGTATCAAAATTGGTGAAACCCCTGGGGGTTTGAAATGTACACTATAGCCCTAGATGAATTCCCTGAGGGGTGTAGTTTGCAAAATGGGGTCACTTGTGGGGGGGTTCCACTGTATTGGTGCTTCGGGGGTCTTGCTAATGCGACATAGCACCCACCAACATTCCACCAGAATCTGAGCTGCAAAATCCAAAAATCACTCCTTCCCTTCTGAGTCCTGCCATGCACCCAAATGGTATTTTTGGTCACATGTGAGGCATTGCCGTACTCGGGAGAAATTGGGGCACAGATTTTGGGGTGCTTTGTCTCCTTCATTCCTTGTGAAAATGAAAAATTTTGAGCCAGAACTGCATTTTTGTGTAAAAAATTTAATTTTTCATTTGCACAGCCCAGTTGTATCAAAATTGGTGAAACCCCTGGGGGTTTGAAATGTACACTATAGCCCTAGATGAATTCCCTGAGGGGTGTAGTTTGCAAAATGGGGTCACTTGTGGGGGGGTTCCACTGTATTGGTGCTTCGGGGGTCTTGCTAATGCGACATAGCACCCACCAACATTCCACCAGAATTTGAGCTGCAAAATCCAAAAATCACTCCTTCCCTTCTGAGTCCTGCCATGCACCCAAATGGTATTTTTGGTCACATGTGAGGCATTGCCGTACTCGGGAGAAATTGGGGCACAGATTTTGGGGTGCTTTGTCTCCTTCATTCCTTGGGAAAATGAAAAATTTTGAGCCAGAACTGCATTTTTGTGTAAAAAATGTAATTTTTCATTTGCACAGCCCAGTTGTATCAAAATTGGTGAAACCCCTGGGGGTTTGAAATGTACACTATACCCCTAGATGAATTCCCTGAGGGGTGTAGTTTGCAAAATGGGGTCACTTGTGGGGGGGTTCCACTGTATTGGTGCTTCGGGGGCAGGGGCGGATTGGCCTGCCGGGAAACCGGGCCGTTTCCCGGTGGGCCGGCACCTTTTAGGGCAGAATCGGCCGCACACCTACCTAACTGGGCCGCCGCAGCACTGTGTGTGCTGTGCTGTCACTGTGCCCTTAATGACGATGGCCGCCTGCTACTTCCCTCCGGCTCCCTCCTCCCTCCTCTCTGCTGCTGCGGCTGCAATGAGCTGCAGATACAGCCGCTGGCAGCCAGGGGGAGCACCTCTCAGACTGATGACGTCAGCCTGAGAGGGGAGAGACAGACGAGGAGCAGCAGCGCTGTGGCCGGGCAGCAGCTTTCAGAATCATCATGTGAGTCACACTGTGGGCTCTGGGGATACACTGGCTGGCAACCCTGTTAGGGAATGGGGGGAGGAAGAGAGAGAGACTAACTCCTGTCACTGTGTGTGATGGACATGGGGATACATCTCCCTGCATGTGCCAGCTTTACAGTGTAGGCTCTGCTGGAGGGGATTCTGTGTATGCCTGCATGTGGGGGGAAGGGGGTCTGTGACTGGCTGCTGTCTGCATTAGGGCATACAGACTCACTGTGTCTGTCAACTCAGATCCCCCTTCAGCTCAGCCCCCCCATAGGCAGACATGTGACATTCAGATCCCCTCCCCCCCCCCCCCCCCCCCCGAATATCTCTCATTTGCGGCACTAACGATGGGCGGGGTCACACACCACCCAGCCTGCAAAATCGTAGCCATAGCCAAATATATAAGAGAAAGGTAACCCTACCTAACCCACACCTATGCTATGCCCACCTAACCCACCTAACGCACACCTTCAAACAAATACCACCAGCACGGTCCCGGTCGTTGTACCCCGGCTCCTGCGCTCAGGGCAGTCAGAGTGTCGCGTCACACAGACACTCTCGCGGGAACACGCTCCGCACACACACTGTGCCGAAGCCGTGCGCACGCTGACTCTGACTGCTTACCGTGCGCTGAGCCCCGCAAGAGCGTTCGCACAGTGCCCTCCCTGACGGAATGTGTGCATTCTTCATACAAGGGGGACACGCACGCAGGTCCCATCACATCACCGTTGGAGGCATGCCCTTGCACCGATTATTGGGCGTGCCTCCAGGTAACGTCCACACCCCCATAAGCTCCCGCCGCTGTAAGTGGGGGAAGCCTCTTACCGCCACCGCTCACTGTGCACCGCGCTGCGCTGCTGTCAGTGGGAACACCCGCTGACATGTTGCTCACTTGCGCCCACGCTCCTGCCCTCCTGCGCCACTACAATACTGCCCGGGGGACCCGCACCGACCTGCCTTTTATCACTGCATGGAGCCGTCCCTTCTAACCTATGAGGGGCGTGGCTCCAGATAGCGGCAACACCCCCCCAAACGCTAGCACTAATGTGCGTGCGTGTTCCCCGGGCAGGAAAGTACAGTGTGGGGTGCTTCACCTATAGTGCCGCTGGAAGGAGATGTTCCCTGTCTGACACAATCCTCCACTTCTGTGCTACTACTGCAATCGTAAAACACAGAAGGGACAAAACGGGAGACACACAAAGCAGCACTGCCATCTGTCTTGCTGGACTGCGTACTGAGACAGCAGCTACAAGAGCCACTGGTGGGTGCTAAAATATGGAGCCCCTTTCTTTTCTCACCCTGGACCTACTACAGTGGCAAAACTCCATTGACCATGCAAGCAATCCTCCCCCCACCCACCCTACCAACCCATCTGCATCTCCCACACCAGCACCGCAACTGTCCATCACTAAGCCTGTGCACCCCTGCACCTAACCACCACAGAGCACCCACACAAGGCACACCCCGTCTCTCACCCACGACAACCCCACGTCCATCCCTCAAACTCCACTGCCACCATCGCTCCCAACCATCCCGCAAACAACTTCACCACCCCCACACCCACCCCTACACGACATACACCACACACATGCGGAACCCCTGCCCCTGAAGCTCCACTACCCACAGCACACCCGCACCACACCACCACCAACAAACACCCTCCCCCACCTATGCAAAAACACCTACAACTTCCACACCCGTCGTACTCAGGCACCCACCTACACCACTCCTGCACGCACACTTCCTCAACTGCCACTACCCCTGCACACAGCCAAGGCAACACTACATGCACACATCCCCCACCTGCAGTAAAATAGAAATTATATTTCACGCAATAAATGCGTTCACATGTTAAGGGGGCAAAGCCTAGTATATATATATATATATATATATATATATATATATACACACACATATATATATATATATATATATATATATATATTGCACAGGTAAAGGTATGTCACTTTTTTATGCATTTATAAAAAAGCTTGATAACAGTTAATAAGACTGAAACGCTGCCAAGCAACCTTATCATTCCTGTTCCTAAGTGCGGGCACCGGACGCAGTGAGGGC
This sequence comes from Crinia signifera, assembly GCF_055691185.1. Lineage (NCBI taxonomy): Eukaryota > Metazoa > Chordata > Amphibia > Anura > Myobatrachidae > Crinia > Crinia signifera. Next base: position 46,859,715 of record NC_139228.1, on the reverse strand, counting down.
ACCAGACGCAGTTATTCCATATCATCATATATATATATTTGTAGCAGGTCCGGCACTCCAAATGATTATCTCCTATATATTTGGCTACATCTGTCACTCAAAGTGGGTGTCTGTGTCTATAACGCTCTGTTCCTGGACTTTCCTCTTAATGTGTGATTGCCTTCATCTGTGCTGAACACCTTTCTGAGAAATTAACCTGTTTAAAACAGGTGATGGCAATCATACATTAAGGGGAAGTCTAGAAACAGAGCATTGTGTCCCTCCTGGAGAGGGTCATGTTGGGAGGTATGTGACAGAGAACCAGCCCAGTGAGCCCACAGACAGTGCCAGACACCCACTGCCTTCCCATGTTGCCCAGCACTGCTACTCCACAGCCACCAGGTGAGCGCCCCCCTCCTGCGATTTGCGGCAAAACCTCCCCCCCCCCCCGCGCGCCCCTCCCGCGATTCGCAGCAAAAACACCCACTCCCCCGCGACCTCCCCTACCGCGATTCGCAGCAAAAACACACCCGCGACCCCCCCTCCCGCAATTCGCGGCATAACCACCACCCCGTGACCCTCCCTCCCGCGAATCGCGGCAAACCCTCCCCCGTGACACCCCCCCCCCCCCGATTTGCGGAAAAAACACCCCCCCGCGATCTCCCTCCCGCGATTCGCGGCAAAAAGAACCCCCCCGCGACCCCCCCTTGCACGATTGGCGGCACCCCCCCTGCGACCCCCCTCCCGCGATTCGCGGCACACCCCCCCCCCCCCCCCCGCAATTCGCAGCAGCCCCAGGATTAAATGGCACATGCAAAACACTGACATGGCTATGGTCGACAATGAAAAAGGTTGACATGAGTTTTTGAAGATTTATTTTTAATTTTTTCATATTCATTGTCATGTGTCGACATGGACACCAATGAAGTGGCACACTTATGTCAACATTTACATGTGTTGACCTTTCTGTGTTGATTTTTTTCTTGTGGCGATTCGTGTCACACCCCCCGCAACCCCCCCTCCGGCGATTCGCGGCACCCCCCGTGACCCCCCACCTCCCGCAATTCGCGGCAACCCCCCACCGGAACCCCCATGAACCCCGCTCTCCCGCGATTTGCGGCACCCACCCCCCGCAACCCCCCCTCCCGCAAATCGCGGCACCCCCCCGCTATTCGCGGCAGCCCCAGGATTAAATGGCACATGCAAAACACTGGCACGGCTATGGTCGACAATGAAAAAGGTTGACATGAGTTTTTGAAGATTTATTTCATTTTTTGAATGTTTTCATATTCATTGTCATGTGTCAACATGGACACCAATGAAGTGGCACACTTATGTCAACTTTTACATGTGTTGACCTTTCTGTGTTGATTTTTTCTTGTGGCGATTCGCGTCACACCCCCCCCGCAACCCCCCCTCCCGCGATTCGCGGCACCCCCCGTGACCCCCCACCTCCCGCAATTCGCGGCAACCCCCCACCGGAATCCCTGTGAACCCCGCCCTCCCGCGATTCGCGGCACCCAACCCCGCGACCCCCCCCTCCCACAATTCGCGGCACCCCCCGTGATTCGCGGCAGCTCCAGAATTAAATTGCACATGGAAAACACTGACATGGCTATGGTCGACAATGAAAAAGGTTGACATGAGTTTTTGAAGTTTTTTTTTTCATTTTTTGAATGTTTTCATATTCATTCTCATGTGTCGACATGGACACCAATGAAGTGCCACACTTATGTCAACATTTACATGTGTTGACCTTTCTGTGTTGATTTTTTCTTGTGGCGATTTGCGTCACACACCCCCCCCCCCCCCACAACCCCCACTCCCGTGATTCACGGCACACACACACCTCCCCCGCGATTCTCGGCACCCCACCCCGTGACCCCCACTCCCGTGATTCATGGCACACCCCCGCGATCCCCCCCTCCCATGATACGCCGCAACCCCCGCCCCGTAACCCCCCCTCCCGCGATTCGCGGCACCCACCCCCGCGACCCCCCCTCCCGCAATTCGCGGCACCCCCCACGATTCGCGGCAGCTCCAGAATTAAATTGCACATGGCAAACACTGACATGGCTATGGTCGACAATGAAAAAGGTTGACATGAGTTTTTGAAGTTTTTTTTTTCATTTTTTGAATGTTTTCATATTCATTCTCATGTGTCGACATGGACACCAATGAAGTGCCACACTTATGTCAACATTTACATGTGTTGACCTTTCTGTGTTGATTTTTTCTTGTGGCGATTCGCGTCCCACCCCCCCCCCCCCGCAACCCCCACTCCTGCGATTCACGGCACACAAAACCCCCCCGCGATTCTCGGCACCCCACCCCGTGAACCCCCCTCCCGTGATTCACGGCACACCCCCCGCGACCCCCCTACCATGATTCGCCGCAACCCCCGCCCCCGTAACCCCCCTCCCGCGATTTGCGGCAACCCACCCCGGGAACCCCCTCCCGCGATTCTCTGCAATCCCTCCCCTCCCGCGATTCGCAGCATCCACCCCCCCACAACCCCCCCTTCTGCAATTCGCGGCACCCCCCGCGACCCCCCCTCCTGCAATTCGCGGCACCCTCCGCGACCCCCCCTCCCGCGATTCGCGGACACCTAAGTTGCAATAAAGGGCATCTTTCATACAATTCTAACCATATTTCTCATATACAAACGTTCACAAATTAAGGGGGCGCAGCCCCTTACGACGGTGTGAAGAGCGCCCGTAGGGCGCGATGAATCACCTAGTATGGAATAACTGCGTCCGGTGCCCGCACTTAGGAACAGGAATGATAAGGTTGCTTGGCAGCGTTTCAGTCTTATTAACTGTTATCAAGCTTTTTTATAAATGCATAAAAAAGTGACATACCTTTACCTGTGCAATAACGTGAAATGGAGTGAGTGAGCCGCTCCGGCATTGTGCACCGGCCTGGTGCGTCCCCCAGCAGTGACGTCACTGTACAGCTCCGTGCGGCTACGGCAAGCCGCCGAGCATCAGTGGTGTATCCATGTTGACAAGTACACAAATGTGTTGACATGCGTTGTTGAAATATACAGAGAGATCGGATGGTAAATCATTTAGTAATGCATGCAAGGAAATAAGAACATCTGTGAGACTGACACAAATGGATTTTTAAACTAGATGTAATAGCCCCTAGAGGTCGTAAGCTGCCCATACACGCTGCGATGCCGGGCTGTGCGTTCCTTGCTTTGAGGTGCGCGCTCCTGCGGCACCTCATCGCACAGTACAAAAAGTATGTGCTTGCACATACTTTGTGTACTTAGTTCTCATCACATTGCATCGCATTGCATGCACAACGCATGCACACGCAATGCAATGTGATGTGATCTGTGCTATTTAAGCCCACAACGCACGCCCGCATCGGGGCGTGTATGGGCAGCTTTACTAAGAATTTATCGCTCTCTTGCTTTATGTAAATGTTCTTATTTCCTTGCATGCATTGCTAAATGATTTACCATCTCTCTGTATATTTCAACAACGCATGTCAACATATTTGTGTACTTGTCACCATGGATACGCCATTGATGCTCGGCGGCTTGCCGTAGCCGCACGGCACTGACGTCACTGATATATATATATGTATAATGGCATCACGATGTGCGGCATACGTGTAATGAGCATCACGGTGTGTGGCATATGTATAATGGACATCACATTGTGAGGCATATGTATAATGGGCATCACGGTGTTTGTCATATGTATAATGGGCATCACGGTGTGTGGCATATGTATAATGGGCATCACGGTGTGTGGCATATGTATAATGGAGCATCACGGTGTGTGGCCTATGTATAATGGAGCATCACGGTGTTTGGCATATGTATATTGGGCATTACGGTGTTTGGCATATGTATAATGGGCATCACGGTGTGTGGCATATGTATAATGGGCATCACGGTGTGTGGCATATGTATAATGGCATCACGGTGTGTGGCATATGTATATTGGGCATCACGGTGTGTGGCATATGTATATTGGGCATCACGGTGTGTGGCATATGTATAATGGACATCACTGTCTCCCCTCCCTGCATCCTCCACTACTTTGTGACTCCCCTCCCTGCATCCCCTGCCACTCTGCATTCCGCCTCCTACCCTGCATCCTGTGCCACCATGCCCCCTCACACTCTGCATCCTGTGCCACCCTGCGTAAGTCCTCACTCCCTTCGTTCTCAGCCACTCTGCATCTCCCCTCCAAGCATTCTACGCCACCCTCCGTCCCCCCCTCCTTTACCTGCATCCTCTTCTACCCTGCCACTCTACTGTGTTGGGTGACCCCCTGTCACCCCCCCTGTCTCTATCTCCCCAGCCCCACAGGCTACAGAATAAACGTTGTACGCATGCGCCTATTCTGCAGCCTGAGGGGCTGGGGACATAGCCAGAGAGCCACTAGCCATGCCCTTACAGCGGCAAAAACCGGTCGTTGTAATAGGCCACACCCCATATTGATAGGCCACGCCCCCCCCCCCCCCCAAAAAAAAAATCGGGCCCCCCCCAAAAAAATCGGACCCCCCCCAAAAAAAAACCGGGCCCCCCCAGGGCTGCTTCAAGATATTTCCCGGGCTGGTTTTAATTCCCAATCCGCCCCTGTTCGGGGGTCTTGCTAATGCGACATAGCACCCACCAACATTCCACCAGAATCTGAGCTGCAAAATCCAAAAATCACTCCTTCCCTTCTGAGTCCTGCCATGCACCCAAATGGTATTTTTTGGTCACATGTGAGGCATTGCCGTACTCGGGAGAAATTGGGGCACAGATTTTGGGGTGCTTTGTCTCCTTCATTCCTTGGGAAAATGAAAAATTTTGAGCCAGAACTGCATTTTTGTGTAAAAAATGTAATTTTTCATTTGCACAGCCCAGTTGTATCAAAATTGGTGAAACCCCTGGGGGTTTGAAATATACACTATAGCCCTAGATGAATTCCCTGAGGGGTGTAGTTTGCAAAATGGGATCACTTGTGGGGGGGTTCCACTGTATTGGTGCTTCGGGGGTCTTGCTAATGCGACATAGCACCCACCAACATTCCACCAGAATCTGAGCTGCAAAATCCAAAAATCACTCCTTCCCTTCTGAGTCCTGCCATGCACCCAAATGGTATTTTTTGGTCACATGTGAGGCATTGCCGTACTCGGGAGAAATTGGGGCACAGATTTTGGGGTGCTTTGTCTCCTTCATTCCTTGGGAAAATAAAAATTGTGAGCCAGAACTGCATTTTTGTGTAAAAAATTTAATTTTTCATTTTCACTGCCCAGTTGTACCACAATTGGTGAAACCCCTGGGGGTTTGAAATGTACACTATACCCCTAGATGAATTCCCTGAGGGGTGTAGTTTGCAAAATGGGGTCACTTGTGGGGGGGTTCCTAACTTTTAGCATCTTATGGTGCCTAGAAACCTACAAGGTGCCTAAAAAATAATCTCATAAAAAGGAGGCTCCAAAATCAAGTAGGTGCTCCTTCTATTATGAAGCCTGTGGTTTGGTCAACGTGCACACTAGGGCCACATATAGGATATTTATGAAAACAAAAGAATTGGGGGAATCAATTTTTAGTCACATTTCTCTAGTAAAATCTACTGTGTTCCTTAGAAAAATGTATTAAAATTGCAAATCTGCAAAAAAAATGAAATTTTGAAATTTCACCTACACTTTGTTTTAATTCCTGTGAAACACCTAAAGGGTTAACAAACTTCCAAAATGCTGTTTTGAATACTGTGAGGGGTGCAGTTTTTGAAATGGCATCATTTATGGGGGTGTCTCACATACAAGTCCCTCAAAGTCACATCAGAACTGAACTGGTCCCTAAAAAAATCAGTGTTTGAAATTTTCTTGAAAATTTGAGAATTTGCTATTCATATTTTAAGCCTCCTAGTGTCCAAAAAATTTAAAAGGAAGTTGAAATAATGATGGAAACATAAAGTAGACATATGGTCTATGTTAGTTATTAACTATTTTGAGTGGTATGATTATTTGTCTCACAAGCAGAAAATTTTACATTTTGAAAATTGCTAAATTTTCCATTTTTTTACGACATTTTGGTATTTTTCACAAAAAAACACAGACTGTATCGACCCAAATTTACCACTAATTTGAAGTACAATGTGTCACGAGAAAACAATCTCAAAATCACTGGGATAAGTAAAAGCAAAAAAAAAGTTATCCCCACTTAAGTGATACATGTCAGATTTGAAAAAAAGGGCTCTGTCAGGAAAGCAAAAACTGGCTGCGTCAGGAAGGGGTTAAATAACTTTATCCATAACACTGTGCATTAAAAGTGCTAAAACCATTAAGGCAGCACTGGTACAGGTTGTTTTACCAGCTATGATGAGGGTAAGTTATTGACAGAGCTCACAATTAGGTTCGTTCCTGGCTTCAGCTTATCCAATGTTATCACTAGATAACTCAGAGGTAGATTGAATCTTCCAGCTAGTTTCTACTATCCTAGTTGCCATTACAGATGAAGCATTTTATAACAGTAGAAATCATGGCACATCTGAGTGAGGTCTGTAATTAGCCAGTAGTGTTGCCTTTAAGATGAAAAACAATGACTACTGAGAGCAAAATCACTTCCTCTAGTATTATACAGTACTATACTATTAGAACATACAATCAGGGAAATTACTGAAATGGTCATATTTTGACCTGACCATTTCAGTAATTTCCCTGATTGTATGTTCTAATAGTATAGTACTGTATAATACTAGAGGAAGTGATTTTGCTCTCAGTAGTCATTGTTTTTCTTCTTAAAGGCAACACTACTGGCTAATTACTAGTCTAAAATTAGATATGATGGGACAGATACATTTTTGACTGGTATGACAACATATTGGAATTCACTGTATAGTAGTTAACCAATCAAGTAAATATATACTACTGATTTTATATAACTATAATTATTAGTACTTCGCCAGGTCAGATTTAATTAGTATTGCATAAATACGTTAAGTGCAGGATAACCTCATGTTTTTTTTGTTTGCACCCCATATAAGTACAAACAAAAAAATTAGACAGGTTTTTCCTACAATCAGGCACATCTGTTAGGTCTATATGAACTTGGAATCAGGAGTTCCTCCAAAAGCATATTGTGATTCAAGAGATGGTGGTAATTATCTGGTGCAAATTGTATTCAAACAAAATTAGGCATGTTATACATTTTATATACCTGATCAAAGTCTGCAGGGAGAGATGAAAAGTCCTTTAGGCATTTGTCTGTGTCTTTTGCAAGTTTGTTTATGTACTGTATTTTCTGTTGTCTATAACAAAAACATCAGCATTCTGTTACACAAGTATTGCTTCAAAGAAGAATGAAATTAAAACAATTATGTATTATTGCAAGAAAAGGGGACATTTTTCTTTGGAAAATGGAGAAAAATGATTGGAGCCAATTTAATACTGACAATGGTGTTGGGACAAGGGAAAGTAACATTTTGTTCACACTTCAGACAATTAAAACATGGAATAGTATTTTGCGTCTTTAACTGGGTACAGTATACAATATTTTGAACAATTTAGCCAATCTTACTAAGATGAGTCAGAATGACAAGATGTTCAAATTGTCCAGAGTGTAACCACTATGTTGTCGTGAGATACATCCTTAGCTGTTTGAACATGCAAGTGAGGTAGATGCTACAGAATCATAGGCATTTCTATAATGGATGCAGTGTGCATGGTGCAAACAGGCCCCTGGGTCAAGGGGGCCAACACAGCACCTCTATATTATACTTATCCCTCCAGAACCCCACGATGGCATCTCTGCATCAGACACATAAATCACTTGAAAAATGGTAGCCGCAAGCGTACTGGATATGTCCCTGGGATCAAGGCGCAGGTGCTGGGCATACACAGTAGACTCTCGCCGTCAGAGATTCCACTCCTCTCTTAAAATGCCCCTCTGTGGAATGCAGCATGGTCCCCTCCCCATCACTGCCAGCTTTGGCAAGTGTACGCACTTGCCAATACAGGCTTCCCTGCCTGGACATATTAGGGGCATTGATCTCTGTACTTTATTCATTGTATTGTTCATTGTATTTGCCTGGGCATAACACAGTGTAGTAGCTTTACCATGTTTACATGAGAGCTGACACGCTGCATTGCTTGTCTGACAGGTGAGTTATGCCCTATACACACAGGGCGAAGGGAGCTTTGTGCTGAGCCATCTGTCACTGCTGGTGTTCTCAATTGAGAGAACAAGGGCGAGGACAATATTAATACTGAAGGTTGTTAGATTGACACCACTGAGGTCGACATGGGCCATGGTCGAACCTGAAAAGGTCAATATGGGCTTCGGTCGACAGGTTATTAGGTTGACATGGGGTTTTTCACTTTTCTTTGAGCTGACAAGTACCAATAGGCAGTATTTCATGCCCTACCATCCACTAGGGCATTGTGGGAGAATAAAATAGTGTGCAGAGTGTAGCGAGGCATCGTGCCGAAGCATGGCGAGCACAGCGAACCATGTGAGGGGAACGCAGTGCACCGATGCTGTGTCCATGTCGACATCCGGGAGAAAAGAAAGTGAAACACCCCATCTCAACCTTGTCCATGCCGACCTAAACCCATGTCCACCTAAACCCATGTCAACACTTTCAGGTGTCAACCTCTTGGCCCATGTCGACCATCAGTGGTTGACCCACTGCTTAGTTGACTTAACAGCCCTTACATTTGTGAGATTTTGTCAGATTTGACCCAATTCAGGTGGATTGGTTCAATTTATCTGACAAAATCTGATGTGCCTATCTGACAAAATCTTATGTGCCTGATGTGTAGGACTCATTGCACAATCCCGTGCCATTGGGTATAACCAAGAGATCGCAAGAGATTGAACCTCCTGCACATAGGATAAATCTTGAAAAAAAATGACCTTAGTGCTGTCTATTCTATGACCCATACCCAAATCTAGTCAGGCGATAGCGACGCGCGGGACTGGGCATCGCCGATGCTAGGGGCCATACACATGGAGCGATCTAAGTGGTCTAGTCAGATTGCTTAGAAATGGGATTGTAATCACCCCGTGTTTATGCCCCATTAGCCCCACTGCCCCATCTCTATCATGTGTTTGTAGTGTCACATCTGGGTTTTATAATACAAATGATTGCACCATACTTAAAAAACAAAAGCAGCAGTTAATTAAGTAAGGTAGTAAGTAAAGTTTTATTTATATAGCGCACTTTCTCCAACATGACTCAAGGTGCTTAATAATGTTAGTGACTGAGATTGCAGTCTAGAAAAGAAAAGAGAAAAAAATATATATTTTGCTGTAGATTCTTAAGTGTGACTTTATTTTGAACACACACAATCACAAAACAGATTTACAGTAATAGTGGATGTGTTAGTCTAAATTTAACCTATTCTGCACCCGAGGTTCTTTTTCATTCCTAATGGAACAGATTTATATCAATGGAACTACTATTAGGAATTAGGGTAGTTCCTTAACGCCATGCATAGTTAATTATATTTTGTGGCATTGTTCCTTAAAACCATGCATATTATATTTTGTGGCATTGTTGGAGAAGATACATTATGCAATATAGTAATATGCAGCAAAGTCTGCCAACTTGCATGAATGTCCTCTATGCCATGTCCAATGTCAAGACTGCTGCGCTGATTAGTATATTACTCACAGTTGCTTCTGTAGCTCTGTGGTGTCCTGAATGGTTCCAAGTTGATTTACACTCCTTTGTATTTCAGAAGCTGAATGGAATACAGAAAGTTGTTATTCAGGTGCATCATTTAGTACAAGAGTCTCATAGTTACATAGGCCCTTATTCTGATCGGTGCGGGCCGATCAGAATATGCGGCCGCAACCGTGCAGGCGAATCCCCGCCTTCCATACGGATCGCCACCTGCCGTCCGTACGCGGATATGTGGCGATCCGCATGAAATTGGACGGGGATACGCCTCCTCCATGGTGGGAGCAGCCCCTGCATTCGATGGTCGCCGAACATCGAATGCAGGGCCGCACGCTCCACCAGGTCCCGCAACACAAGACCACACGGACACTTGTCCGTGTGAAAACATGTATGGGGGCGGGCAGCTGACATCCGGCGATGTCAGATGCCCGCCCGTACCCACGCGTCACGGCCTCATTACCATGCATACGCCCCGCGTTTGCATGGGAACGCCCATGAAACGGGGGGCGTATGCATAGGGTAATGAGGATAAGTAGCCCCTCACGCCCCTCTACGCCCCCTGTGCGGCGTATAAAGAATCCGTGCGGCGAAATCGCCTGCACATGCGCAGAGTGACCTCTGCACATGCGCAGACGATCAACATCGGCGGTCCGTCCGCATGCGGGAATATCCGCACCGATCAGAATAAGGGCCATAGTTACATAGTAGGTGAGGCTGAATAAAGACTTGCTTCCATCTAGTTCAACCTATTTTTATAATAGTTTATCCCTTGTTGTATAGTATGTTCCGATATTTTAAAGACAGATTATGTTACTTATTCGTACCCGTGGATGTTTTTAACCAATAAATGTTTATCCAACCTTATTTTAAACTTATTTATAGTGTCTGCTGACACCACTTCTTCAGGAAGAGAGTTCCAAAGTTTAACTGTTCTGACTGTAAAGAAATGTTTTCTTCTAGATGAATAAAATCTTTTTTCTTCTAATTTAAACTCATGCCCTCTCGTCCTAGATTCCTGTCTAGCAGAAAAAATGGTGTTTGACAGTTCCTTATATTGGTCTCTAATGTATTTATATATATATTGAGCATGTCCCTCCTTAAACGTCTCTTCTCTGTAAATAGTCCCAGATTGCTTAATCTTTCCTCGTAGCTTACATTCTCCATCCCCCTAATAAGCTTTGTTGCTCTTCTTTGGATGTTTTATAATTCTATGATGTCCTTTTTATAGTGTGGGGCCCATAATTGTTCTTCCGTAATCGAGGTGCGGTCTAACCAATGATTTGTACAGAGGCCTAATTACTTTTGAATCCCTAGTTTCCATGCCCCTTTTAATACATGCTAGAGTTTTGTTGGCCTTTATTGGTGATATATTACATTGAGCACTACACCCTAGTTTGTTGTCTATTTGGACTCCTACAGATGGAGCAGGTATCTTCTTTGCAGGGAATGGCGATGGCGACGCCAGCCGCCATCCCCTGCCACCCGCCATCTGTATCTGCTTGTCGGCGGTCACCCGGGGTCTCAGTCAGATGTACGCCGGGCTGCTGGTGGATCGCCAGCAGTGACGTTCTGGCGATTCGCCAGCAAGAGGGAGCCCGGCTCCATCTGTAGATCCTTTTCGAGTACCGAATTACCAAATTCATCCCCGCTTAGGTTATAACTAGCACACTGGTTATGTCTCCCAAGGTGCATGACCTTGCATTTGTTCCACTTTTTTGCCCACTCATCTACATTGTCAAGATTATTTTGAAGCGTGGTGACATCTTCTGATGATTTAATAACTCTGCTCAGTTTTGTATCGTCCGCAAAGATGGATACATTGCTGAGTAACCCCATCCCAATATCATTAATAAAAATGTTAAATAAAATGGGCCCTAGAACCGAACCCTGAGGCACACCACTTAGTAATGGTGTCATATTTGATACGGCACTGTTCACGACCACTCTTTGTTCTCTATTACACAGCCAGTTCCCTACCCATCTACAGATATTTGCCCCTAATCCCAGGTCCTCCATTTTATTTATAAACCTCTTGTGTGGTACGATGTCGAAGGCTTTAGCAAAATCTAGGAAAATCACATCTACAGCGTTTCCATTATCAAGGTTTTTGCTAACCTCTTCATAGAAACCAAGTAGATTAGTTTGGCATGAACGATTTTTCACGAACCCATGCTGGTTATTACTGAGTAAACTATGAAGGTCTAAATATTGCTGGATACCATCTCTTAAAAATCCTTCAAATAGTTTACCCACTATTGATGTTAGACTAACAGGTCTGTAATTAGCGGGATCCTCCTTTTTTGAATAATGGCACTACCACTGCTATTCTCCAGTCTTTTGGTAACTTTTCTGATGATAGTGAATTATCAAAGATATAATGTAGAGGGGAAGCTAATTCCTCCCTTAATTCCATTAGTACCCTAGGATGAATCCCATCTGGCCCAGGTGATTATTTCCTCAGTAGAGAAATCAATATTGAGGTCCGGCTTGTTCATCCCATTTGTGGGATGTGTGCGTTCCACAGTCTCCTCTCCCTTAGTAAACAATGATGAGAAGAACTCCTTCAACAATTCTGTTTTTCCCTTATCCTCCGTAAAACTTTTTCCAGTGATATCGGTTAGTGGGCCTATGTTGTCTTAATTATATGTTTACTATTTATGTATTTGAAAAACTTTTTGGGGTTAGTTTTGCTTTCAGTGGCTATGCACTCTTCATAATCCATTTTAGCTACTTTGATTGCCCCTTTGCAAATTTTGTTTGATTCTTTGTAATTGGTGAACGCCTCCTCATTTAAGTTATTTTTATAGAATTTAAATGCTCTTCTTTTATTGTTGATTGCTGACCTAACTTTTTTGTCCAACCATGGTGACTTTTTTTTTTTTTTTTATTTACCCATATTTACTATAGGAATGTCTCGGGGGGCGAGGGGGGGGGGGGTACAAATAGCTGTAGAGTTTACATAACGACTGATTGCTGCAAAGTTCAGTTTGACTGCGGGGATTAGCGTGCAGTATAATCCTCAGTAATTTATTAATAATAATAGTAATAGTTATACATTTATTTGTAATTATTACTATTACATAGCAATTAGCCATTGGGGAAACCCAGCGGCTAATAGAAAATCCCCCTCAATGTTTATGTTTATCAGGTAAAACAGACATTAATGGTGATCACAGAAGCACTAAGTAATGTACAGTAAGTAATAAGTGGAATCAAGCTAGCAATTGTAACATACAGTACAAATAAAATATAGAAACAAGTTAAATTAGAACGATTGGGGTGTATTGGCATAGTAAAGCAATAATGCACATTCACAGCTCAAAAGATGCAGCTCAATAACAAACTATACAGTAATGAATAATTGTCAAATTACTGAGAGGAAGAGTGCAGCACACGAGTGTACCTGTTATCCATCGCATATATTGAGGACTAAGAGGAGTCAGTCACAATTGTTATTGAAATACCCCAGCATCCACCAACATAGTTAATACCTTAACATTATAGTGTGACACACCATTGGAAGACCTAAATGCATTAAAGACTATTTTACCACTGACAAGATTCTCAATATCAGGTACACATGATCATTTAAAGGGGACAAAGCAGCAAATCCAGTAAAGAGGGAAAAAATATACATTATGTTTTTAAAACTTTATTGGGGGTATTGAATTCCAGGCAATTTTTAGGTGGTATTCGACTCGCCCTATTTAATTCAAGTGCTTATTTTTCCCCTGGGTGAAAAATCAAGTGCTGTCAAAAACCGCGTTTCTCTGCGAAGTTGATGACAATTTGCGGAAACTTTTGCCTGTTTTTGCCCATGCTGATACGTTCCCTTAAAAAGGTGAAACAACAACATTGGCAAACATATACTCAAAAACAGGCAAAACTCCTGTGGTTGAATACTGATAGGGGAATTATTGCCGTTTTTTTGCCTGGCCAGGAAATTCATCCAGGATTGAGTATCCCCCCTTAAATGTGTATTTGTTCTCTGAAGTTTATTTGAAGATTCAACTTTTTCTGTGTAGCATGTCTTTGTAAAAGCACAGGTCTCCTAAGTCTTTCATAGGTGGAGCGCACATATAATCTTTAAACAGTTACATTTTAAATGAATTACAAAAAGTGCAGTGGTTACCATATATGTGTCTTCTTTTTTAATTCAGGGAATTTTTTTTACCAACTCTACCACTTGGCAGCTTTATAAAATATAAAACATCCATTATTTATTGCCATTAGCAGCAGAAGGGTCAGTGAGGAATCACTACCAACCTTCTATTTTTTTTTATATTAAAACTCTAGGCCAAACTATCCTCTTGTGGCAGTTAACTAATGCTAAGTGCTAATATTAGATTGCAAGTTCAACTGAGTAACAAAATGGGGTCTAATTAGCAACACGCATTATGCGGCTTGAGGCACCACAATGTTGGCAAGTTTAAACGATACTTACAACACCGTAAACCCACTAGCAGTACAACTGTAAACATGATTATTTACATTCATGTTTGTGGCACATGTGCTTTAAGTAGCATACTTGTTTGCCATCACAGTGCCTGCCTCTGGGGTCCACATACTGCTTCTCCTTAAATGTAGAATAATGAATAAAAATTATGGACTCATAAGGAAATTAAAATCCAAATTTAAAATTGATACTTCTTATTTTGTTTCACTTTCAGTCAGTGCAAAAACCCAAATTCCGGTGATGAACATAGATATCTCAGTAAATATAAAGGACATGCTATGTTTTGATATTTGTCAGATCATCATTAGTGTGCAGACTGCATTTCTTGGTTGTGACTGAAGAAGAAAGGAACTACTGCTTTATATTTTACCAGTTTAAAGTTTAAGGGGGTTATGCAATCCCGGATCACGGCTGTCGATCCCTCCCGCCAGCCTTGATCCTAGCCCTTTTGCAGCAAATCGATTGGCGAAAAGGTGGCGTGTCCGCAAAAACGGCTTGGATTGATGATTTACGGCTGGTATCACGACAAGCCAAAGCCGTTATCAGCCGAACGGGCTCGACAGCTTTTAAAGTCGGTCTTGTTCTGTCATGATCATCCTTCAATGCTGTCGGTAAAGACAGCATTGAATAGGGCCCCGCCACTATTTCCCCCATCGGGAATAGCGGCAGAGGATTGTATACCAGAGAATTGTTAAACTGCAAAGTTATATACTGTATCTGGTAAAATTGTCTGTTTTATCAGCATTTCAAAGTGAAAAGAAGTTAAAGCAAGCACTACAATGTACACAATTATACATGACTGATTTTGACCCGTTCATTTAAGAATTTCGGTACTTGTGTAGTTTCACGGCAGCAGCTTACGCCGTCAGCGTAACACTCCTGTCAGAATCAGCGTAGTGTTCCCGCGGCCAGTGTAGTCAGTTAGAAGTAGTGTAGTGTTCCTGTGGCCGCTTAAGCATCCCTGGCTAAATTATCAGCGTAGGCTGCCACCGTGAAACTGCATCTATGTCCCCGGCATGCCTACTCAGTGCCTCTCTCACATAAAAACCATATAACAAGCACATAAAAAAACCAAGGGATGAGGGGGCGTGTTCTGGCTACGAGAGGGACAGGACGTCATTAAGAAAAGCTCCTCAACTGAGCCCTCTAATTTGGCATTTTCTACCTGCCATCACCCCTTCCCTATACTCCACAACTGCCCCCCTCGTACCTGCTTGTACTCCGACAGCAGGGGGACTGAGTCGCGCAGTCGGGGAGCACTTCTTAGTGCTCCTGCAGGTTGTGGCCTTCCACGGAGCAGGAGCCGGGACCTAAATTTATATCCCACCACGCGGCGTGCCTTCGGCGGGGCAGAAACTCATCCTAGCGCCTGGTGACTGGGGCTGTGCCGGAGGGGACCTCTTGCCGCTACTGCCGCCTGCTGCTCCCACACTGGGGAGCCGGAATCTGCCTGTCTGACACCCCGCCGACCGCAGCACACATCGCGGCCGGAGCGGGGACCCGGAGCGCGGCCCCAGATGGGGGAGGGGACTCGCCGCACAGAAGGCGAAGTACCCAGCATACACCCCCAATAAGGCAGGGGGGGGCCCGTCCTCACTGAATCTTCCCCTAAAACCCCTGGGCTCTAACACGGAAAGGGCAACAGCCTCACAACACACTGTGTCACTGCATAGGCGGCAGTCATCTTTTTGGTTAGAAACCTCTACCTCCACTTCCTCCCTCCTGCAGCAGCATCTTGCAAGATCCCCATACAGCCCAACCACCTAATATAACATATATCTTCCTCTCCCTACAACACTGCCATATCAGTGGAAAGATTACTGGCAGCCCAGTAGAGCCTACTCCAGAACTGAACACTTCACTGAAAAAAGATCTTTTCCCACAAACAGAGTGGAAACTACTGGGCCCTGGCTAACCATCACTGGAACCTCTGTCCACATCATATATATCTAAAATACTCCACTCCATCTGCAATAACCTGTTCCCCGACCTATTCTCTGCAAACTGCCAGGGAAATAAAGTTAACTGAGGTATTGAATGCGAATGGGAACATTGAGAACACAAGACACCCCCCTCAATCTCTCATACCCCATAGCTTTGAAAGATAACAAACCTCCCAGCTGTGCAGACATCTCTAAAAAATTCACCATCCCTGCAACTCCTGGCTCAGTGTGAGGATGTAAACTTCTCCACTCACCCGAGTCCCGGGGAGCACTTTACAACTCTATGATCCCAATGTCAATATAACTGTCCTTTCCTGCTACAGACTTCTACATACCCCTTCTCAACCGAATTTCTGCCTCCCCATACCAATCCCTTTCCCAATATGCCAAGGGATAATAAGAAACTGGTTGATTCAGAACTCTCTCTAAGCCTCAAAAAAATTGCATTCTCTACAAACAAATCCTCTCAGGATTCCATTCCTACACATCAAGAAAATTCTGACTCCTAGGACTCTGACATTGCTCCGCTTACTAGAAAAGACATACGCTCTCTTTTCCATGAGATTCAGGAGACAAGACGCTCAGTTCAGGCGATTCAATCTGAAGTACATAAAGCGGTCAACTCTCTAAGAGCCAATCTCAATGATCTCGGAGACAGAACTGATCATCTAGAGACAAAAATAGATGAAGTGATCTCATCTCACAACGAACAGGAGGATGAGATCCGTACACTAAAACAAGAGGTCCAATCAATACTAGACTACCAAGAAGATCAGGACAACAGAGCGAGATGCAATAATCTTCGCATTAGAGACCTTAAAAAGCTATTCTTGCATCTTTCTCCATCCACCCCAGAGGATCACCTCCTACTCGACCGAGCCCACCGAGCCCTTCGTCCTCGCTCACAAGAGACCTCGCAGCCTAGAGATGTCATCCTTAGATGTCACTATTATACAGCAAAAGAGGATATCCTCCGCGAGTCCAGAAAACTACCATCAGTCTCTTTCCAGGGTCACTCCCTCCAAATATTCCAAGAAGTCGCCCCTACTACCTTACTCAAAAGAAAGGACTTTAGGCCTGTCACATCTTTACTGCGAGAGAACAAAATTCGCTATAGATGGGGCTTTCCATTCCGCATCCTAGTCTGGCACCAGAACCGCTTCCATGCAGCGAAAAATCTAGAGGAAGCCCACCATCTTCTGGATATCCTAGGCCTGAAAGCGCCTGCTCCTTCTGGAGAATCGATCACTAGGCCCCAGGAGTCCTCCAACCTAGACCAACTAACGACACCACGGCGTACCCTGAATCGTGACTGGTCCAAGGTGTCCTTCGCTAGAAAGGCGACCTCAATCGACCTCCCACCCTGAGGCTTCATTGAAGAAGATTCTCGGCACTACCCCCCATTACCTAGGTGATATGTGGACTCGCTGATCTGTCCAATGTTTTCTAAACATAGTTAACTCCACTTAATTTCACCAAGGCACACCTGTGTTCAGTTGAAGTTTTATTTTTATTCTTACCATGTTTTCATACCCATGATCTTCAAAGTTTTATCAGCATCTAACTTGTAATTTTTAGGCATCTCTCGGTTGGGAGGTGCTGGGAGACACGTCTTTGCCCAGTTCTTTCAGCAAGGGTCTTATTGTAAATGTTAACTCTATGTAAATTCGGTTGTTTCTTTTTTCATTCCTATAAAACTAGCAGGAAGCAACACTCTTACTTCCTTTACATGTTTATTATCTATATATAGATTTAGCTCCCCTGGTGGACAGGGACTATATCCTTGTAGTCGTATGTCTGCCCCAAAACCAGACCACGCTCTCTATCTTGGGTTCTATACCCAGGTCCAATCACTGTCACTCTGTGACGTTCCCCTGTCCTCCCCCGACCGGCAATCTCGACCAGACCTCACTTACTCTGGTCTCCAACTCCCATGCCCCTTCACTCTACTTCTATTTTCTCCCATCTTGCTCTTGCCCTTCCCTTCTCCTGTAGGTAGATATCTAACTGTTAAAAACCAAACAGCTCTATCCTATCTCTTGTCGCTTGTACTATGCTATGGTTCTCCTGGGGGAATCCTCGGGGGAGCCCATGAGACGTTTCTCCAACTTTTCCCTTCTGTAAAGGGATTGAACAGTCCTACAAAACGTACCAAACTTTACCTCACACATAAACAATCCAAAAGTGACATGGTCTCCTGGAGGAAGACTCACTTTAAAAAACCCTCCCACCCTGAACCAAAATCCAAGGCCTACCCCCCCTCTCTTTCCACGCATGCGACTCTAAACAAAAAATAAATGTAGAGTAGCTATACTATTTGCATCACATCTGACATTTGATCTTTTAAACTCACACATGGATAAGACAGGGAGATGGGTCATACTAGTAGGTAAACTTAATGGAGAAGAATGTACCTATATACGCCCCTAATCAACAACAAGCCTATTTTTTTCAATAAGCTTGGCACCCTTCTTTCTACGTTTGCTAGAGGCTCAGTTATAGTAGCAGGAGACTTTAACGAAGTATTAGACAGAGACTTAGACCGAACCACCTCCCTCTCATCCTCCGGCTCTAGAGCCCCCTCCCCGGCAACCTTAGCCCTACACTCTCACCTTAAACGCCATCTTCTATTTGACTCCTTTCGTATACTAAATCCCACAACTAAAGACTACACATTCTTCTCTTCTGTACATAAAACCTACTCGCGTATTGACATGATCTTATTGAGCAGAGATCTCACGTCTAAAATACAAAAAGCCAAAATTCACCCTATGATCTGGTCGGATCATTGTCCCATCTCCACAACAATTACTACACTAACCTCCCGCCCGACTTCATCTAACTGGAGGATTAATGATTCTCTCCTCCACAACACCGAGCTCTCTACCAAAATCAGAGACCATCTACTCGAATATTTCAAATTGAATAACCTCCCAGATACATCCCCGTTAACACTATGGGAAGCTCATAAAGCAGTATTACGAGGTTACCTTATAAGCATGGCCTCCAGTTACCGAAAATCAGTGAAATCCCGTCTCAATATCATAACTACTAAGCTTCAAACCTTGGAAAACCAACACAAACTCTCTCCCACTTAATATAACTTTGACCTTCTCTCTAAAGCTAGAGCTTATCTATCGCTTTTCTCTCTGAACGTACTGCTAAAATGCTTCAGAAGCTGAAGCAAACGTTCTATGAGATGGGAGATAAGGTGGATAAATTACTCGCTTCAAGACTCAGATCCCAACGCTCACAAAATAACATACTAGCTATCAAAACTAAAACCGGTATCTTATCCCATTCTCTCGATATCATTCATCAAGAATTTCAGAACTTCTACTATAACCTCTATAATCTGAAAAATGACTCAACAAGCATAGATCCCAAAACTGAGATAATCTCTGAGTTTCTCCAAAAAGCTAACCTCCCTAAACTATCCGAGCCATCCTCAGCACAATTGAACCAGGACATTACCGATGAAGAAATAATGAAGGCCCTAGGTGACCAAAAACCGTCTAAGGCACCCGGCCCTGATGGTTTCTCAGCCGCCTACTACAAGAAATTTGCACAAATTCTGATCCCCCATCTCAAATCGACATTTAACGCAGTTCTCCACGGTTCTCACTTCCCTAAATCAATGCTAGAGGCCAGGATAATAGTGATCCACAAAAAGGGGAAAGACCCTTCTGAATGCGCCCGCTATAGACCCATCTCTTTACTAAATATAGACATCAGGATGTATGCTAGAATCCTGGCCTCTCGCCTCAGTGGTGTTCTCCCTGGCCTGATTCATTATGACCAAGTAGGCTTCATTCCAGGCCGCCAGGGATAACACCAGGAGAGCGATTGATCTCATCCAGATCCTCAATAACAGACATACTCCTCCTCCTATCCTCTCTTTAGACACAGAGAAGGCGTTTGATCGCATTTCATGGCCCTTCTTATTTCAGACCCTCCGAGCCTTCGGATTATCTGCTGAATTCCTAACCGCGGTCTCTGCTCTATATATGGCCTCATCCGCCCGTATCCTCACTAACGGAACCCTCTCTGACTCCTTCTCACTTTCTAATGGTACCAGACAGGGCTGCCCACTTTCACCCCTAGTCTTCGCCATGGTCATTGAACCACTGGTGGACAGGATCAGACTCTCTGAGACAGTCAGGGGGGTGGAGGTGGGCACCCATCAATATAAAATATCATTATTCGCTGATGATGTCCTACTATCCCTGACCCATCCCCAAACTTCACTTCCAGCCCTCTATGAAATTATCGACGAATATTTCACCCTTTCGGGATATAAAATAAACTTTACCAAATCCGAAGTCATGCTCTTACATACTCCCCCTCCAATTAAAGCATCCCTACATTCATCCTAACGATTTAAATGGCAAACTGATAAAATTAAATATCTCTGCGTAAACATAACT
This sequence comes from Crinia signifera, assembly GCF_055691185.1. Classification (NCBI taxonomy): domain Eukaryota; kingdom Metazoa; phylum Chordata; class Amphibia; order Anura; family Myobatrachidae; genus Crinia; species Crinia signifera. The sequence goes on along the minus strand of NC_139228.1, from coordinate 46,839,272 downwards.
TCTAAATATGATCTCCTCTATAAAAGAAAATTTTCATCCCCTTCTGAACAAAATTAAACAAGAACTCAAAACTTGGAAATCATATATCATCTTGTGGCTTGGGAGGATGTCAGCTACCAAGATGATTATCCTACCACAAATCCTCTATCTCTTTCAAACACTACTAATCAAAGTTCCCATCCAAACCCTTAAAAATATCCAAACCTCACTCTCCAGATTTATATGGAACAATAAACCACTGAGAATAGCTTTTAGCTCCCTTAAACTACCCAGATCAAGAGGTGGAAGAGGTCTCCCTGATGTTAGGTATTATTACCTGGCGTCACACCTGAGCCAGATTACCACTTCTTTTGCCCCTTCGGGCTCAATAGCTTGGATTGATTTAGACACAATTCCTAGACCTCCGATCGCTAGCCTCAATTTGGAGTCTTCCCAATTCCCACAGACCTGCTCTAGCCGGCGCCCTCACCTCGCTTAAATTTCACCTCTCACTGTGGGATAACTCCCTCTACAAATTCAAACTGTCCTCTTGCCCCTCTCCCCCCTAAGGGACAATCACACTTTCCTCCCGGGAACTTCTCCCTCATCCTTTGCATTTTGGGTTAAATCTGGGATACGTTTTGTTTCTGATATATCAAACCAAAACTCCTAGCTCTCCCTAGGAGAAATAAATAACAAATTTCCCTCACTGACGCCCCCTATGTTTGAATTCTTTCAAATCCGACACTTTCTCTCATCACTTCCAGAAACGGAGATGCTACGTGATATGACCCCCTTTGAAAGATTATGTACAGTGGACCCTCTCTCTAAGGGCATGATCTCTCAGATTTATAACTTATTAATCAACACAACTGCACCCACAATTATTCGCCACAAATCAGAATGGGAAAGGGACTTAGGCACCCCACCAGACAAAAAGTGCTAGGAGGACGTCCGCGAAAGTATTGCAAAAAGCTCAATATCTACCCATATCAAGGAGACCACATATGAACTATATTATAGATGGTACCTCACCCCTGACAAACTATCTAAGATGTTCCCCACGGTCACACCGAATTGTTGGCGCAAATGCGGACAAAGAGGATCTCTCCTCCATATATGGTGTGCCTGTTCACGAATAACCCCCCATATGAAATCCGCACCATTCCCACCTGGCAGTGTTTTGGATATAGACCATCAACAAAATCCAACACTGGCCCTTGCAAATGATAAATAGTATCATGTAGGAATTCCAGCTCCATACAGGTGGATTACTATAGCCACCTCCTCTCTCATTAACATACCATGAATATGCATGAATCATGGGTACTTAAGGAGCCTCCGGATGTCAGCCGGGTTGGTCCTTTGAACGTAATATTGTTACACATGTTTACAAGCACCACTACAGAAAAATCTAGATAAAAAGAAGGGACACAGATCCTGGGGGCCTCCTGGTGTGAGGATTATTCCTTTTAATCTCACTGTCCGTGTCATATATGTATTTGTGTTGTATATTTCGCAGCTTTTTAGAAATTTAATGAATAAAGGTTATATTTTATTAAACTCTGTAGGTGCACCACACCGAGACACTCTTTCTTTCCCCTTTTTTTTGCAACTCTGCCGTGTCCAGTGGTAGCACACCCCTAATTGATATATGTCTGATTAACCATCAATGCCTATTAGGGGGCCATTTGAAACACTCTCTAATCATTTCTGTGCGACCAGTCACCACCAAAAACCTCTTTCTCAGTTACAGGAACAGGACTGGCAAAGCACATACGTCCAGGAGTTCATCTGCTGGTTATACAGCAGATGAGAGGCTTTCAGGATGGCTTTGCATAGCGCTGCGCTATGCAACGCCGACCTCCCCCCCTCCATTGGCGCCGGGCAGGGGGAAAGCCGCTCAGTGTGTATGGGCATCTTTCCCCGCAGTGATGAACACAATCATCACTGTCCATACACGCTGGGCATAGTCGCCCAGTGTGTATGGACCTTTAGTCCTGCAGAAAATTTTTCACAAACAACAGAAGGTAAAGCACGCTATTGCTCACGCACGCTGTGATAGTTCCTGTAGTTGGGTGTCGCAGTTGTCAGACGTTATGTCAGATTCATGGTTCAGTTGGCTGCGTCTAGTCAGAGGAATGTACCTCTTCCTGAACCGGCTTGGGCCCAGGCTTTGGCTCATTCAGTGGAGGGCCTTACTTTGGATAATGCAAAAGCAGAGTACCTTTGTCTCCTCCTGTACGGTCTTCCCAAAAAACTCCATTACCACTGGTTTTGCAGTCTGATGATTCAGACGCTGAGTTACCACAATTACAGGAGGGGGAAGATGAGCAGAAACTAAATATTGAGACTCCGCAAGTTAATGCAAGACTCTATTCAGGGCATTGAAGTGCTGATTTTAGCATTGTGCCAGGTGCTTCTGTCAGAGGAAGTGGATCACTTTTACAGACGTCGCTCTTTCGTAAAAAGATTAAGTCTTTAGTCACTTTCCCGGTGGCACCAGATTTAGATAAGTATCTGGAAGCAGCTTTGTTACATCCTGACAAAAAATTTGTCATGCCTAGAAGATTGTTTTCTTGTTATCCCTTTCCAACGGGGTAGAGGACAAGGTGGGAAACCCCTGCAACTGTGGATTCTTCCGCTTCCAGGCTTACAAAAACTATACCCGGAGCAATGTCCTTGAACGATAGGAGAATGGAGACCATCTTAAAAATATTTACACCACTGCAGGTGTAGCTTTAGTGGGGTCCTGGGTAAGCAAGGCCAACAAAATCTGGGCAGATCAGGTTTCTGCGGGTGTAAACAATGGCTTTGATGTTGATCAGTTAAATACACTGGCCAAAATATTAGAGAGGCCATGGTATATCTCAGAATTCCTTCTCAAGATGATGGGTTACTTATTTCTTGTATCTCGGTAATGGCAGTGTCGGACAAAAGAGCGTTGTGGCTAAAACAATGGCAGGCGAATGTTGAATCCAAAAAGGGAGTGGAAGGTATTCCATTTAATGGTGAAGTCTTGTTTGGTCCAGAATTAGACAAGTGGATCTCGCAGGCCACGGGAGGTAAATCCACTTTCTTACCAACGGTTGCTCCACCACCCAGGCAGCATTATGCTGGACCGTCCAGTAGAGTACCATTTAGGTTTCGGGGCAAAGGTGACTCTTTCAGCCAGCCATAGATCAAGGTGCAGAGGTAGAGCCAATACTCCATCCTCCCATTCTGATGCAAAAACCGTGGTCAAACCTTCAGCATGACAGCTTTCTCACTCACCTGAGGGGAACCCAGAGTGGGGGTTCGGCTGCAAGATTTTCACCTGGTTTGGGATCAAACCTGTGGAGACGCTTGGCTCAAAGTTCTCATTGCTTCAGGCTACAAACTGGAGTTTGAGTGTTGCCACCTCGCCGATTTTATGATTAATGTACTTTTTAGTCCGTCTGTTCCCTGTGTCAATCATGCTTATGTCACTCTTCGTGTGTGTATTCCCAGGACTTCATTAATATGGCCTGACCCTGTAAAATATATGCTGCTATCCTTATATGATGATGCAGGAAGTATCCAGGGTAAAGTATAGCATCTAACCAAAAGTCAATCTCCACAGGGGGTGATCAAGCCATAACACAATTACACTGTCATTGTTCCTTCTATTTGCACTTCTTTGTGCTTCCCTGAACTCTAACAGACATCACAGAGCCTGACACAGCAGGTGGGCAACATGAGAGTGACAGCTGAGGGAAAAAGGAATTCGAGGCCTGATACCTGAACCCACCAATCAGGAAACTGCAACTCCACTGATGGTTCTAGCACTGAGAATTTGGAAGGTTTAAAAATCACGCGCGCAGATCTGCTCCCGGGATAGTCGGTATCCTGGGCTAAGAGGTAATACTCTGCCTAGGTATCTTGTGGAGTTCAAGAGACCTTGAGAGGAGACAGGTGGCTGCCAGGAACCGAGCCTGTCCGTCTGATGCTGGTAGATGATAACGCAGCCACCATATTACCAGAGCGATCACAAGTACCCTGCTTGTGTGCTAGCAGGAGATGAGTGACTTTCCAGTGTACCCTACTTACAGGAGAGTAGTGAATTCACATCAGCCCGGAATCACCAACACAGGTATTCCCTAAGGGGCCTATTGAATGTGTAGGGGCAGGAGTTCTTGCTTAGTGTGGTTCCTTTCATAGGAGTTTAGTTATAACTGTGTTCAATTTAAATACTACCTGTGTGTATATATATATACCCGGGCACAACCCCTTGTAATAGATGCATTTGCTGTCCTTTCTTTGACAAAGTCCAGTTCAAACACACTCTGGAGAATGGCAAAGAGTACAGGATTCAAGAAGCAGTGACGTGCAATTCAGACCACGTGGTCTACAAAATCACCTGTAGTTGTAATCTCCATTACATAGGCAAAACAATAAGACATACTAAGCTCAGAATCCAGGAACATATGAGAATCATCAAAAATAAAGTAAAAATACACAGTCTCCCTAGACATTACCAGGAGAAACATAACTTTGAGGTCACGAAAGAAAACTTCAAATTCACGATCTTAGAAAGAGTTCCTGTGAACCCTAGAGGGGGGAATAGGGGTCAAGAACTCATCAAAAAAGAGAGTTTTTGGATCTACACCCTGAATACCCTTTCCCCCAGGGGACTGAACGAAGGGGTAGATATTGTAGCTTTTATTTAACTCTCATCTCCTTACTTTATATTGATCCTTTCTGGGTGACTTTCCCTCTGTTCCATTCCAGCACTTATTGTGATACTCTTATTGTCAAATGCATTTACTTACTGCCCTGTATCTAAGTAATAGGTGGATCTCGATGTAAATGGGACAATGACTATTAATGAGCCTGCCTATACTGGTCCCACGATTTGCGGTTTTAGTCCCATTGCTTATATATTCTTATAGGCATTTATATCACATTGCCCCACCATTATAAGTTTCTTATACTGTAATTATCACTTTTTTCCTTTTTTTTTTTTTGTTAAGGGTAGCACTATGAGGCATTTATTCTATTAGATTTTGATGGGGTTAAATCTCCATCCTGCCACCAAATACAGATATACACAACATATGGCACTTTTATAAGTAATACCTACCTCAGTAGTTCTGAGGATCACACGGCCAATTATGGCTATATAGTTATAGAATGAAAGCCATCTATAGAATCATAGTTTTATGAGGTATAACATTATTAGACCTCCTTTATTAGCTCATTTATAAGGGCCATTTACACCATTTACATATTTTAGCACATACACTATAAATATTAATTATCATAGGCTTAATATTCACATCTATATTAAGTATTTAACACTATAGACAAGCATTAATTTTCTAAAGTTAGCCCATATTTGGTTTAATTTTGATTCTAGTATATATCATTATTTAGTGATTGTCCTTTCCAAGATGGCACCCGATTGGAACGCACGTTCATTTATGGTGCGCTCCAAGGGTCTAGTAATAATCCTTCACTCACTGAACGCCCGCGCGGCTGTACCTAGCAGCGTAACCCTCTAATCAGAGGGGAGACATCTAGACGTTTACGCTGACCAAAATGGCGCCCGTTTGGAACGCACGACGGAGACGCCGTGCGTTCCAACTACTAATTAGAGATAAACGGAGCTTATTCTCCAAGGTCCACTAGCGGCATTAAGTCCTAAGCAGCTCGCGCTCCTAAGCACTTATATGTATGAAGCACTTTTAAGTTTAATACACATTTAGTGTGTTTTTTTGACCCTTTTTTAGCACTCATTACTCCTTCTATACAGGAAGTGGTCACACTCCTATTGCAGCATAAATAGCTGCCACACTCATAGGAGCTCATTCTGTTGCTAGATCCCAGGCTGTACACTTCCGGTTTCACTCCAATAGTAAGTACCCATTCTAGGCATTTGATTTCTGGTCATTGTTCCATACCAGTTTATTCATGGCTTGTAAAATACTTTCCTGTATTCTTCAAAGGTTCTGAAGTGTCTTAGGAACCATTCCAGATTTTTGTATGAACAACTGATGTTGGTCTCAGACCACACTATAGCACCACTTGCATACATTTTCCCGACTCTGTAAGTCTTAATATCCTTGTTTGTGACCATCTGGCTAAAGGTGCTGGTGAAGGGAATATTGGGGGATGACTATTTGAATATCCACATTTCATCCTATAGATATGTCTACTGCCTATTTAGGCTTAATATTGAGATCCTACAGACCACTGTGTGAACGATCTATGTAGTTCAAATACCTCACTGATGTACTAGCAGCCTACGTGTGGCGATTATGTAAGTCTCAAAATTTCACTGGATATAATCCAGCTAGAGGTGCTGGTGAAGGTGCATTCTAAGTTCTATATTATTAATATTTGCGTTCCTTCCTATAGTTACGTCCACTACCTATTCGGGTCCCGCATTGAGCCTTACTCCCCTATATGTTGGACACTGTATGTGATCCTTTATTTTACAAAAGGTATAAAAATCTATATATTTAATATATTAGGTGATTACACACGACGGGTGACTCCCGTTACTGTACTGTTCCCATTTCTCTGTACAAATTTTACGATGTCTTAAACGTTATGAAGGTTCTTCTGCCTGCTATCTATTTCCCTGGTAGCACACCGGGGCACATCATTTTGCTCTTCTCCGCTGTCCTCCACTCCATACCATGTTCATCATCTGTGATTTGTTTTTTCATTTTTTATGTTCATATGAATGAACCTTACTATTTGTATTATTTACAGTGTTTATATGTCTTGCTGACTTATTGTCCGCCAAGCCCCTGATGAAGTCAATTTATTGACGAAACGCGTTGGGCCTACTACACCATCTGTACCAGTAACAGACCTGCTGTACTTTTAAAACTTGAAGTCTTTGTGAAGACTGAGGAATAAATGTTTTAAATTTTATACTGTTGTGTTTTAATGATGGCGCACTCTAAACCTTTTTTATATATATATATATATATATATATATATATGTATGTTTGTGTACATAGTGTGGTTACGGTTTACATGTTTAATTTAGTTGTTGTATAATTAAGGTGCCATTGTACCTTGCAATTGTGTCCTTACTGTGCGATTTTTGGAACTCGGAAGGAAACTGTGGGCTATGCAGAAGGCACAAGTCACGCTGCGCAGCCACAAAGTGCGATGTGGTGTGGTTTTTTGTTATGAAAATGTGCAATTGTGAGGACGTGTGATTTTGTGTTAAAAAAATGAAAAACAAAAATGGCATGGGGTCCCCCCTCTTGAACATAAACAGCTCCGGGCACATTGAGCCGGACCTGGTTCCAAAAATACGGGGTATAAAAAGTGTAGGGGTCCCCCGTATTTCTGAAACCAGCCCCGGGTTCTTGGACCAGTCCTGGTTCCAAAAATACAGGGGACAAAAACTGGGGGTCCCCTGCATTTTGGAACCAGCACCAGGCTCCAAAAGCCCGTGGTGTTATGCCACAGCCGCAGGACGCTTTTTACATAAGGTCCCCCGGCCGGATCATGCTCAAATTTAACGACACATGCATATAATGATAGATACCTATGCTATTATAAGAACCACCTTACACTGGGTGTTCGAATTAGTTCACATACTGCTCCATGTTATCACCACGCACTTCCCTATTGCATGCCTGCATAGACTTGATAGGGGTGCACTCGCTTATGTAAAGTAGTCCTGTTTCCCATAGGGGATTGTAAGCACCATACCCCTATAACCGCACATTCACACTTAGGGACACGTATACAACTCCACCTTCTCTTAGTGTCCCCCCTCTTTTGCATGCACTTCACCATGAAGATTTGAAATAGCCCCCGACTTCACCTTTTCTATTATTTTATATCTATCCATTTATCATCATTATCAGTATGGTCATTTCAGTCATTTAAGTTACCTTGCAGTATGGCTCATGAAGCCCCATACATTATATGTATTATACATGAACGCATGTAGAACTACCACATGTGGCTACCCTGTCCCACATTTTCCCTACTCCCACCTTCCTGAATGTGTACATATTACATGTAATCATGTATCACCTGCATAATGGAGCTACACCGTAACACAGGGACAGAAATAAATAAATCGGACTCCAGCGTCAAGTGACAGCTTCCATAAACTAGACGACGGCTCAACAACTAACTCCGACTTGTTAAAAAACAGCTGAGACGCTCCCAGGAGAAGACAGCGGCATACACAGACAGCGTCACCACGACAACAGCGCTAACACGGCCCTATGAAGGGCGGATGTCAAACAGACAGACGCTCCCAGGAGAAGAGCGGAGGACAGCGGCATACACAAACCGCGTCACCATGACAACGGCAGAGCATCGCAAACACGGCCCTGAGAAGGGCGGAAGTCGACCTGACAGAAGGGCACCAGTGACGTCACCCGCCCACGGCAATCTCCGCCGCATCAGCGAATAACACAGCAGTGATAGGTGCGGGCACCAAGTCCCGCCCACCCCAGAGTGAGCAGCAGCACTGATTGGTGCAGGTTTTTTAGAGGCTGCACCAGCGTCACTTAAACACACCCACACCTCTACCATATAAGGAGGAACAGGAAGCTTCATCCAGTACTGCGACCATCCTGAGGAAGCCAGTTACCTGGCGAAACTAGTCGAAGGCACGCAAGCACCTGGATCCGCCGATCACACCTCACCATAAATAGAGGTCAGTCGACGGGAGTCTGCCGGCAGACGTTTCCATGTTCATTCCCTACATCTGGAAGAGGTAATATCAGCCCATAGCGGCATCCTCGTTGAAGGCTACAGAAACTAACTTTCATCCAGACAGAATACAAGTGTGATCACACCTAAAGGCATACCCCCTGTGTGTTATCCCTTACCCCACCTACCCCACGTTTGTGTGTACCGGTATTAGGCTTAGATATCTTGCCATAACCAGTTTTAAAATAGTGTGTATACATCAGTTTTCACCTGGATATTTCATCATTTTTTACTGTTTTTATACCACATGTATTATGCAGAAATTCAATAAATGTTATTTATTTTGAAAAAACAACGCTTCACTCATGCATGTTGACTTCATTTAAATAGTCATAAAGAGTGTATTTTGCATACTCACAAGGGTCCCCAGAGCGCAAAAGTGACACCGCAAGGTGTAACCCCCCCTCTTTTCTAGAACTACCATAGGTACTGGCAGTGTACCTACACTTTTGCAGCTAGGTGACCACCTCAAGTCCACGGCGCAACTTTCCCGGAAACCCCATATATGCCCTGGATAGGGTACCTGGGGGAGTGGGGACCACGACCGTTCCTAAAGTCTGGGGCTGGTTTCAGAAATACAGGGGACCCCTACACTTTTTGTCCCCTGTATAATTTTTTAATTTTAACTTTTACACATTTTTTAAGACAGAACCAATGCTCAGATCTCATTGATCTGTACAATGTTTCTGTGAAATTTGCCTGTCAGAACCAGGTCTATTTTTTTTTTGCAATTTTTGGTAACATTGTCCCAAAATGGCATCTCATTAAGGGCGGTATTCAATGAGCCTGATTCAACCATGTTTTTAGGGCGAATTTGTGCTGTTTGGCGAATTTTTGACTAAAACGGTGAATCACCCTATTCAATGACCACATGGCGAATACATTTGAAGGTTTTTTTCGCCATGATTCACCGAGTAGCAATCGCTATCTTTTTATGGAGAAGTGGAATGTGAACTTTTAAAATAAAGTGTTTTGTTTTTTACATTTGGTGTCAAAAAATCAGGAATTTTATTCTGAGGAGGAGCATGCTATTTTTATTCATGTGCTGTAAGCACATGAATATATATTTAATTTAAAAAAATATATATATATATTTTTTTACACAGCAGCCAGCAGGGGGCGCCGGAGCCGAGCCGCTCATTACATATTCATATATTCACTGCACCCGATCGTTACGATCGGGTATAGTGAATATACGGTCCCCTGCTGGCACCCCCGGGGGGCAGCCTGTGCTGCCTGGCACCCAGGGAGCCCACCTAACCCCCACAAACGTTCTGGGGCAGGCAAAGAGACTTCCATCTCTCTGCCTGCCACCGTCCTCAGGCTCCCTGCGGCATTCACCGCAGGAGCTCATATTCGCCAGTCAGGGGCAGCGAGCCCCTGACACGTTGAATACCGGAGCCCGCCGGCTCCGGAACGTGGCGAATGTGCAGCGAATCCTAAAAAGGATTCGCTGCACCTCGCAGGTATTCTCATTGAATACCGCCCTAAATGTGCGAATCGAAGTGTGAAAAAAAATCACCAGTTCATAATGTGCGAATTCGAGGCAAAAAGTGCAATTTTGTGACATTTCGGACATATTTTGCAAATCGAAAGAAAAAAAATATGACAATGTAATGTTTAATGGGGATAATCATAGTGCAGTGTGCCATTTTTTATGTGTTTTTTTTTTCTAATGTAAATTTCTAATATACAATGTGCCCTGCCCGGTGGTCAGCATCCTGCCCTAAAAAAATTCTAAAGTGAACACTAGCGCATACATCAACAAACAGGGCGGAACCAGAAGCAAGACAGCTATGAAGGAGGTTGTACCAATCCTTTGTTGGTCCGAAAGACATTCTCAAGAATTCTCAGCAATTTTTAAACCTGGAGTGGACAACTAAGAACAAACTACCTCAGTATACAGGTAATCCGTCTGGGAGCTTCCTTCGCCAAATAGTAGTGTCACAAACTTGGGGTGCACTACCACTCGGGGATTGGCTAGACCTGACACAAGGGCGCGGAGTCTAACCGTGCCGGGGGTTTTCTGCCAGTGACCCCTCCAAGTGGGATATGGGCTTCTGTGGCACCCGACACGTCGGTCGCGGCCCCCTGGTCAGGTTCCCCGTATGAGTGGCGGTAGCTTGTGAAATATGGAAGCGTGGTTGTCTAGCCGAGTTGGTATCAGTGCGGGCAAGTAGGAACACAAGGGAAAGGCAAAGGAGTATCCAAGGACAGGCCGGGTCATACACTGGAAGCACAGTTCGCGGTACACTGGGATAAGGCTGAAGAATAGTCAAACGGCAAGCTGGGTCATACACAGAGTCACTGGACACGGTACCAAAGGATCAGGCAGGAGAATAGTCAGGAAACAAGCCGGGGTCAAATATGGTAATCAGGAAACTGGTAATATACTAAGCACAAGGACGCTGGAGCTGGTGTGAACCTATACTCTGGCAGCTTCTGTCTCCCAGAGGCTGCCCTTTATAGGAAGCACAGGGAACCCACAGGTGAACTAATCAGTGGGCTGAGCATGCTCAGTTTACACTGAACTCTCCTGCAGGAGAGTTACCCAGGTGTAACTAATTAGCTGAGCTCAGATCTCACAGCACAGTTCAACTATACAGAGCTGTCAGCAGCAAGGACTCCTCCAGGTGCTGTAATTAGCAAAGCTCAGGCCACACAGACTTTCCTTGCAGCATGGAGCAGGCTGAACAGACAGGAGAAGCCACAAACCAGGTAAGAAACAATACAATAACTGAATGTTGTGACATTACCCTCCCCTCTAGGGGTGGGCTCCGAACACCCCATATGGATACTTTCAAGGTCGCCTGTGGTGCTTCTTCTTTTTCTTAGAAGAACACTTAGATCCCTTCAAGGCTGGTGACGCCTCTGGCTCTTCAAAGTGGGCTCTGGCCAACACTAGACCACCCAAAAAAGGAGCAGCATCGTGTTCAGAATCATAATCTGAGTTGGAATCTAGTTCTGGGGTGCAAATCAAAGATTTTTTAGCAGATGATTCTTTGAGACCATGAAGTGCTAAAGAGCCGACACGGATGCCCCTAACTATTGAGTTCTTCGATTCAGATCTTGGCAAAAAAAATTTTGCAGAAGCTCTAGTACTCTCGGTATGCCGTCTAGATGACCCATGGTTTTGAAGAGGCATAGGCAGACTTTTAGCCAGGGAGGATGAAGGAGTCTTAGATTCAAATTCCTCGATCACAGCCCTGGAGAAGGATATTAGATCTTGCAGTCGAGGATCATTGGCTTCAACAAGTGGATTGACCCATTTTAGTGCTTCTCCCCGGAAGGATGAGATCATAAATCTTACAATATTTGCCATATTGACACTGGAAGATGGATCATGATTCATGGCATCTAAGTAGTGATCCGCTAAAGCCTGGTAATGGGCAAGGTTCCCATCAAAACAAATATCTTCAGAAGACTCTTCAGCTGGCTTTTGTGTACTAGCCAACCCTGGTGGGACCTTAGACACAATGGACGTCTCTTGAACTTGAGGCACTGCTGAAGCCTTATGGATGTCCAGTACAGTAGGCATCGGTACTCTAGAAATTTTTTCTTGGCTGATATGTTTAGGCCCAGGGGTCATGGAAGCAGACCTGGAGACCGCAGAGGTAATGGAGACAGGCCCGGAGGCAACGGATGCACACCAGGAGTGACAGACCTGGAACCCCCACCTGGGGTGACGGACTCGGAACCCCCACCTGGGGCGACGGACTCGGAACCCCCACCTGGGGCGACGGACTCGGAACCCCCACCTGGGGCGACGGACTCGGAACCCCCACCTGGGGCGACGGACTCGGAACCCCCACCTGGGGCGACGGACTCGGAACCCCCACCTGGGGCGACGGACTCGGAACCCCCACCTGGGGCGACTGACTCGGAACCCCCACCTGGGGCGACTGACTCGGAACCCCCACCTGGGGCCACTGACTCGGAACCCCCACCTGGGGCCACTGACTCGGAGCCCCCTTCTGGGGCGATTGACTCGGAGCCCCCTTCTGGGGCGATTGACTCGGAACCCCCTTCTGGGGCGATTGACTCGGAGCCCCCTTCTGGGGCGATTGACTCGGAGCCCCCTTCTGGGGCGATTGACTCGGAGCCCCCTTCGGGGGCGATTGACTCGGAACCCCCTTCGGGGGCGATTGACTCGGAACCCCCTTCTGGGGCGATTGACTCGGAACCCCCTTCTGGGGCGATTGACTCGGAACCCCCTTCTGGGGCGATTGACTCGGAACCCCCTTCTGGGGCGATTGACTCGGAACCCCCACCTGGGGTGACGGAAGCCCCTTCTTGAGGCAAAGTGCTCAGTGGCCCAACCTGGGAAGCCACACTCAGAGACCCTTCCTGGGGTGTGGCTACCAGAGGATCCTTTTGGGGTGCAACTCTCGGGGATTCCTCTTGGGGTAGTGTACTCAGAGGCCCTTTTTGGGGTACCACTTTCAGAGACCCCTCTTGGGGTGCAGTGCTCGGGAAACCCTCCTGGGGCGCAATGCTCAGAGACCCTGTTTGGGGTGTGGTACTCTGAGACCCTGCTTGGAGTCTGACAGTCTGAGACCTCTCCTGGTGCACGACACTCTGAACCACGTTCTGCGGCTTGAGAATTTGAGAACCCTCTTGGGAAATTACCCTCCGAGACCCCTTCTGAGGAAAAAGACTCTGTACCCCTTCTTGGGGCTCGCCATTCTGAGACCCCTCTCGGAACTCGACACTGTGAGAGTCCACTTGGGGTGAAACACTTTGATGCCCCTCTTCGGGCAAGACACTAGGAAGCCCTTCCTTGGGCAAGACACTAGGAAGCTCCTCCTGGAGCACAATACTCGGAAGCCCCTCCTTGGGCTGGACTAACAGAACCCCCTTCTGGGGTTGGACTGATGGGACCCCCTCTTGGGGTTGGACACCCGGACTCCACTCTCGGAACTTGACACTCGGGTTCGCTTCTTGCGGCTTGACCGAAAATGTACTGCTTTTAGGTCAAAAGATTTTAGTTCTTGGACCCCAGTGATAGCCTTGAAACTCTTCCTGAGCGGGCACAGAAGCAACAACCTTATTCCTGGCCTCTCGGAGGGAGCAATCCCCAATCAAATGGTCCTGGTCTCCACAATAAAAACATAAATTTAAGGACCTGCGTCGCTGGCGTTCCTCACCTGACAACTGGGGACGAGGCCGACTCACGTACTTGTCCTTTAAGGGCACAGATGTATTTGCCAATGGGGTACCCGGAGTGGAATCTGAGGGTCTTGCAGACACCAAGCCCACAGTAGACTCGCTGAGCAGTTTGGTGACAAGGGTGAGGACGTTAGACAGCAGCTCCTGTAACTGCTGTATTAGCAGGCGAGGCACCCTGATGAACTCCGGATCAGAAATCACTGGTGTTGGAGAGGGTGGAGCGAGGTCCAATTGCTGCTGCAGAGTTTGCAAGCTTTGCATAATCAGAGCTTGGTACTGTTCTTGCTTGTCAACCCGGACCAGCAGGTGTTCCAAGAGTTCTTTATGAGACATGCCACTAACAGCATCCATATTCCAGTTGGGCCAGAGTATTCTGTCACAAACTTGGGGTGCACTACCACTCGGGGATTGGCTAGACCTGACACAAGGGCGCGGAGTCTAACCGTGCCGGGGTTTTCTGCCAGTGACCCCTCCAAGCGGGATATGGGCTTCTGTGGCACCCGACACGTCGGTCGCGGCCCCCTGGTCAGGTTCCCCGTATGAGTGGCGGTAGCTTGTGAAATATGGAAGCGTGGTTGTCTAGCCGAGTTGGTATCAGTGCGGGCAAGTAGGAACACAAGGGAAAGGCAAAGGAGTATCCAAGGACAGGCCGGGTCATACACTGGAAGCACAGTTCGCGGTACACTGGGATAAGGCTGAAGAATAGTCAAACGGCAAGCTGGGTCATACACAGAGTCACTGGACACGGTACCAAAGGATCAGGCAGGAGAATAGTCAGGAAACAAGCCGGGGTCAAATATGGTAATCAGGAAACTGGTAATATACTAAGCACAAGGACGCTGGAGCTGGTGTGAACCTATACTCTGGCAGCTTCTGTCTCCCAGAGGCTGCCCTTTATAGGAAGCACAGGGAACCCACAGGTGAACTAATCAGTGGGCTGAGCATGCTCAGTTTACACTGAACTCTCCTGCAGGAGAGTTACCCAGGTGTAACTAATTAGCTGAGCTCAGATCTCACAGCACAGTTCAACTATACAGAGCTGTCAGCAGCAAGGACTCCTCCAGGTGCTGTAATTAGCAAAGCTCAGGCCACACAGACTTTCCTTGCAGCATGGAGCAGGCTGAACAGACAGGAGAAGCCACAAACCAGGTAAGAAACAATACAATAACTGAATGTTGTGACAAGTAGATCTGTGGGGGATGCCGGAGGTGGATCTCATGGCTTCAAGAAATAACAAAAAGCTGCCCAGTTACTACTGCAGGACTCGAGATCCACAAGTTTTTGCGTCATTTCTGCATCTTCCACAATATCTCAACAGGGTGAAGCAGGAACAAGTGATGGTCATGCTCATTGCTCCAGATTGGCTAAGGAGATCTTGGTATGCCAATCTTCAGTTTCTACTATCCAATGACCATTGGATGCTGCCTCTGTGGCCAGACCTGCTTCTGCATGCTCCTTTTCTTTATCAGGACATACATCATCTACGTTTGACAGGGAGGCTGTTAATCATGCATGAATTATGAGCCCTGTTACGCGGTTTACCTTATTTGATCTCTCATGAAGACAGGGCAAAACTTCAAACTCTTCAGGATTTTCTACCAAAGGTGGTTTTGGCATTCCACATAACTCAACCTATTGGGGTGCTTGTGTTAAATGACGAGTCTCCAGCTGCAAAGTCAATAGATGTTGTAAGGGCGCTTTGCATCTATGTTAAGACACTGTTTCCATCCGCAAAACAGATGATCTTTTTTGTTCTGTATGAAGCAATTAGATAAGGTTGGCCTGCCTCAATCCAGACCTTGTCCAGGTGGATACGTCTTACAAATAGTCAGGTGTATACAACAGCCTCACAATTGGTGCAGCATCAGTATCGGCTCATTTCAAATGTTACCTCTTGGGCAGCTGACCGGGGAGTTTCAACTTTACAATTGTGTTGTGCAACTACTTGGGCTGGCAGACATACATTCATAAAACTTTATCAGTTTGATAAGTTTGCGGCTCCTGAATCTTTGTTTGGCCGTATGGTTCTACAAGACTCTCAGCGCTCTCCCGCCCATGTGAGGGGCTCTGGGACATCCCCATCATAAGGTTCCCTATGTTGGTACTTACCGATAAATGTCTTTCTCAGATTTCATAGGAGACTCTAGATGCCCACCTCTTTGCTGCTTCATCTACAGGAGACTGTTTATATTTCAATTAAATGGTTCTGGGTTGCTTGCTAGTTTGTTTTACTTAATGTGTGGTTGGTTCATGTGTTTATGTATCTCCTCCTCCATTGTTTGTTTCCCATCTCTCCTCGGGCACAGTGTTTAACTGGTCTGTGGGAGGGGCACAGAGGGAGAGGAGCCATCACACATACATTTTAAAATTAGCATGCCCAGCTCCATAGTCACCTGTCTACATCCATCATAAGGACTACTCTAGCGTCCCCTATGGAAACAGAGAAAAAGATTTATCGGTAAGTACCAAAAATAAATAAACACAATTAAAATATTAGGGTGTGTACAGTTCTCTAAGTGGTTAAACAGTCCCTGAAAACAAAAATACATAAAAAGAAACAGTATTGACAGACTTCAGATGATTGGCAATCTGTCATTATGTAAAGTACTAATATACATAATTACAGCTTCAAAATTATTCCAGCAGCCAGCTAAGAAAAAAAAATATGCTTGCTTTATAAATGCTGTAATGATCCCCTGAGTATGGATCAGTGGATAGACAGCAGCTAGGTTGACATGCATGAAGGTCGACATTGGGTTAGGTCGACAGGGTCATTAGGTCGACAAAAGAATTAGGTCAACAAAAGCACTAGGTCGACATGGGTATGGTCGACAGTCAAAGGTTGATTCACATTTTTTTATCCTGAATTTTGACACAGTCGACATGGACACTGAAAAGTAGCACCACGTCCCCTCGCATGGCTCGCTGCGCATACCATGCTTTGGGCACACTATTTTATTCTCCCACCACACCCTAGTGAATGATAGGGCATGAAATACTGCATGTCGGCACATGTCTGCTCAAAAAAAGTGAAAAACCCAATGTAGACCTTTTGGTGATGAAGGTCAATGATGGACCAAGCCACCGGACCGGACCCAGAGACCTACCGACGGGCTCAAGATAGGTAAGTATCAGTGTGTTTGTGTAATGTATGTATTAAACTTTTATTTTTCTGGCTTGTCAGTGTGTTTATTTAACTATTTCTTGTACTGTGGAACTACAAGACCCAGTGGGCCTTTTAATGCCCCGCATGCTGGGACTTGTGGTTCTCCAAGTCCCAGCATGTGGGGGAGGCTTGCTGGGACTCATAGTTCCACGGTATAAGACAATCGTTTTTAATCTATTTTTTTACACAAAGATTAGCTCAATGCCCACAGCCCAGGGACATCGAGGACAGCACCGGGCTTCAGCCTGGTCAGGTAAGTTCTGGAGGGGGGGACCCCTTTATTGGGAGGGTCCGCACTCCCCCAGGACCCCTGGCGAGGCTGACTGGTCGGTAGGGTTAATACTTTGGCCGCGGGACCTTATATAATAAATGTCCCCTGGCTGTGGCATTACCCTGCTGGCTGGTTGAGCCAGGGGCTTGTTTTAAAAAATCAGCGAAGCCCTATTTGTCGGGTTTCCTGATTTTTTAATACCAGGCTCTTCAGCCTGGTGCTGGTTACGGCAGTGGAGGGGGACCCCACACCGATTTTTTTTTAATCCCCCCCCTTATATTTTTTATGGGTTAAACAGGTTTTTAAACGGCAGTGTGAATGTGCCAAAAACGGCTTTTAAACGGTAATTTACCGTTTAAAAGCTGCAGTGGGAAAGGTTCTTTATGGCTCTTGCCGTTTAAAAAAAAACGGGTAATGACCCGTTTCAGCAGTGGGAAAGCAGCATTAGAGACACAGAGAGCTCTAATACAGGTAAAACAATCAAATCAGTAGCACTGGCTACTGGCTTTACTTACACAGTATCCTTATAGCAGCCAGTGGAAGCTGATTGGCTGGGTAACTAGCCAGACTGGGAAGCACACAGGATTGGTTGGAAACAGACATGTGACAAGGAAAGACATTGCTGCTCCCATGTCTGGGAAAGGCGTGAAGTATTCTTGTTTGGCACATGGTCTGAGGCCTATGGAAAAGGCAGTGGCGGTGTGGAAGTGGCAGGAGACTGGAGCTGAGCATCAGGGATGACAGGCAGGGAGCAATGTACAGCGGCTTTGAGAGACTGCTGAACTTGCACACGGTGGGCTGAGGGCACACAGTGCTCATAGAAACAAGATCTGGAGTCAGTGACAGTCTTGTCAAGCATTTGGAAGGCAAATATGCCTGCTTTAATCCCCGGATCGTGACAGCAACATACATAGTAACACAGTAACATAGTAATTAAGGCTGAAAAAAAAGATGTTAGTCCATCGAGTTCAACCTATCTAACTTGTAACTAGTGTCTTGAGTAAGTCATATCTATAGGATTCCCTTCACAGGTATCCGCGTCCCCTCGCAGGCTTCACAGCTGTCCGCGTCCGCTCGCCACGCTTCGGGCTCGGTGGCTTGCTGCGCTCGCCACACTTTCTATTCTCAACTCCACGCCGACGTGGATAGTGGGGGTATGAAAAGGTCGTAGGACGCGTACCGCCGCCCCTCGCGGGCTCGCTGCGCTCGCCACGCTTCGGGTTGACGTTGATCGTGGGGTGGCGTTAACAATTCGGGTGGCCATTATACACTTCAGGGTGCATATTTGGCCTCTGTGGCTCATTTAACATTGTTTCCTATGGAAAAATCGGGTCAATTGAGGCATTGAACAGGAAAATTGGGTCAATTGAGACATTTAACATTGTTCCCTATGGGAAATCGCGGGCATCTCGTCGGTCGCATCGCACCCGATTTTTTAGTGCATTCAATGCCCGAGATTTTTTACTAACGATGCCCACAATCAAAATCGTGGGCGCCGTTCTAAGTAAAGAGTACCGCGTTTTGTTACAATAACTGAAGAACATTTTAGGTACATACATGTGGTATATTGTCACTGAATTTGTCAATTATACAATAAATGATTAGACATACACATTATAATTGTTGCAAAATTATTATTGTCCTGTTGTGCGAATGGGTCATCTAGCTGGTTATAGTGTAGTAATTATCAATGAGTAATACAATAGGATTCTAAAGATTTGACAAAGATATTAACATACGCTTTGAACCACACTTTTTAAGATGTCCTTCTCCTAGTCCGTAAGGCCAGGCCCCTGTCTTGAATGTTCTTTATTAGATGTTGGCCACCAATAGAATCTGGAAACAAATTCTAGAGTCTTTTGAACACCAGTATGACTTGCAAAACGAGAAGAATAAGCCCAGTGTAGGAGTTTCTTACGAAGGACGGGCTTGAATAAAGTTTTCCCAACTGGAGGGGTGGGATCCATTCTGACTGTGGAGAATGCAACAGGATGTTTTGCGGTGGTAACGGACTCTTTTTCTTGTTTCCAGGTACGGGACAATGCATCAGCTTTGCAGTTCTGTGACCCAGGACAAAAGGACAATATAAACTGGAACCTAGAGAAGAATACCCATCTAGCTTGGCATGGATTAAGGCATTGCGCTGATTTTAAATAGAGAAGGTTTTTGTGGTCAGTCAATATGGTGATTTCATGCAAAGCCCCTTCAATCAGTTATCTCATCTCTACCAGAGCTTGCTCACCAATGACATAGGCCCTTATTCTGATTGACGCGGACTTTACCGCATACTTTCGGATCGCGTGTTTACGGCGTCTGCGCATGCGTGGAGAACGCAACGCGCATGTGCCACGCCTTGACTCGGTACCAGTTCGGCCAGATCCCGTCCAGAACTGTTCACCGCTATCATTCGGGAAATAGGGGCGTATTATGGGCGTCATGCGGAATGACACATGGGCGTAGTTTCAAAGTGGGCAAAACGGGGCGGAAACATGGGCGGACACGGGGGAGTACACTTATGTTGGGGGGCGTACATTCGGAAACCACTCCGAATGCACGCGATCAAAAAGGCCAGAAATGTGCGGTGTCCACAAGTGTACTATTGCTTTGCGGACACCACTCGTTCATGCGTTAGGCGAACGTACGCCTAATGACTACAACCATTAACACCTGAACCCAATAGAATCTACTCCTTTACTCATTACTCACTAATAGGACGCTTGTCAGTGCTTTAATTGAAACCATTGCACTTCAATTGCTGTAAGGGTTAATGTGTGCAATGCATGTGTTAGGCATGCTTGTAAGGATATATTGGAATCTAATTGATTCCAATTCCAAATAAGCATTTTTTTATGAGGATAGGTAATTGAATAAGTGGGTCATGTGATGTATAGCAGAAGATACTTCATAGTGGGTTGTTTGGCGTAAATACTCCGCTTACGTGCGGTAGCACCGCTTGGCTCCCGTTCGGATGCGGTATTCCCGAGCATACTCTGTAATACTCTGTAATACCGTGCCGAATCGGAGTGTTTCTCCCGCACACGCATGCTTTGTATGTCGTCCATAAACACGCCCTGTTCTTAAAGAGTGAGTCCGTCCGAATGCGGAGGACACGTGGGCGTTTCTACGGACGATGGCCGCACGCGGCAAAACACCGTGGCGTGCGGACCGCACCGTAAGAATGCGGGAATATCCGCACCGATCAGAATAAGGGCCATAGTTCTTCTCGGACGGCATGAATTTTTAAAAGAAATACCCACAGGGATGGAGATGCCCATCAGAAGCACTTTGGGAAAGAACAGCACCCACGCCTACAGAAGACGCATCGACTTCCAGAATGAATGGTAGCGAGGTGTCAGGTGGCTTCAGTACTGGTGCTGATGTCAATTTTTGTGTTAGGACACAGAAGGCTTGGATACCTTCATCTGACCACTTAGATGGATTAGCCCCATTCTTGGTTAGCGCCATGATGGGGGCTACAATCAAAGAGAAGTTCCAAATTAATTTGCGATAATAGTTGGCGAAGCCTAAGAATTGCTGAACGCCCTTAAGAGTAGTAGCAGTAGGCCAATCACAAAATGCTTTACGTTTTTCTGGGTCCATCCTGAGACCAGAACCTGAGATGATGTATCCCAAGAAAGGAATGTATTTAACTTGAAAACACCCAATTTTCAAGCTTGCAGTATAAATGGTTTGCAAGTAACCGGGATAATACCTCTTTTACCCAGTTTCTGTTTTCTTCCATGTTGTTTGCGAAGATGAGGATGTCATCCATATAGACTATGAAATGGCAATATAACAGTTCTCATTCACAAAATGTTAAAAAAAGTCACTGAAGCATCGCTGAGTCCAAAAGGCATGACAAGGTATTCGTAGTGACCATCTTTGGTAATAAAGGCGGTTTTCCATTCGTCACCCTTTTGGATCCTAATAAAGTTGTGCCTCCTAAATCAAGTTTTGTGAAGATAATCGCACCACTGACATGATTAAACAATTCTGTGATGAGAAGTAGTGGGTTCTGATTCTTAATAAGGTACTTGAGTATTATGATGGTGCCTGGCGCCGGGATAATACAGTTGTTGATTCTGTGTGTGTGTGTTGTGCATCTACACTGGCCGGCCACCGCATCCATCATCCATCACGATCCCCGCTGACTCCCCATGCACGGTCACTCCTCGGCGGCAGCGTTCAGTCCCCCTCCTCCGGCAGTCACTCCCTGGCGCCAGCAATTTACGTCATGTGCAATATACGTAATTCAGCGTAGTGCATGGTTTCCGTGCTCCCACAGCGGCACTACACTAATTGCGTACATTGTCCGCTGCGAGTGCTGGAGGAGAAGGACTGAACGCTGGCACCAGGGAGTGACTGCCGGAGGAGGGGGACTGAATGCTGGCGACGGGGAGTGACCATGCATCGGTGGATCCTGGGGAGTCAGCGGGGATCGTGATGGACGCAGTGGCCGGAGGAGGGTAAGTATAAAGCACACATTTCCCCCACTAACAACGTCATATCCGCACTATCCACTTAGGCGCGGTGACTCGCTGCGCTCACCACACTTTATAACATTAAATTCACGCCCACGTGGATACTGTGGGTATGACGTGGATAGTGGGGATATGAAGCATTGTGTATTATCACAGCTCCAGAACAAGTTACGTAGTTTACATAGCCAGCAGTGTATTGGTATTCTCAATACAAAACTATGCAAACTACGTAATGGGTGCCTTGATAATACACATGTACCCTTTATAACTATGTTATTCAGCCCTTGGTAGTCAATGCAGGGTCAGAGGTCACCGTCTTTTATTTTATTTTTATTTTTTTACGAAGAAGAAACTTGCACCAGCAGAAGACTGTATAAACCCTTTTGGCAAGGTTCTATATCAGGCATTCCCAACCACAGTCCTCAAGGCACACCAACAGTGCAGGTTTTGTAGATATCCAGGCTTGAGCACAGGATACTTAATTACTATTTAAGGGATTCTGATTAAACCATCTGTGCTGAAGCCTGGATATCACTAAAACCTGCACTGTTGGTGTGCCTTGAGGGTGTGGCTGGGAATGCCTGTTCTATATGATGTAGGCTACAATAGCTTCAGTTTCTGGAAGAAAAAGAGGTTTTCTAAGCGGTGACTGCCGGGGTCAATGGGACAGCCCCATTCTCTGTGTGGTGGTAGAAGAGCTGCACCCCACTTGCTGAAGACATCGGAGAATGTGGTATAAAGAAGAAGGTGACGTCTTGGAGGTCTTGAAAGCAGTTACTTGCAGAAAGAACCTGTTGGAGATAGGCACCAAAGCAAGAAGATCCCCAGGCAGAGACTTGAGAGGTTCTTCAGTCATTCTGGGGTTTGTGAAGGTGGAGCCGGAGCAAACCCAGAACCAGAGGATGAGTGGCTCTGGGAATGACCAGAAAGAATATCAGTTCCATATGCAAAACCCCCACTTGGAAACAGAGTGGCAGTGTTCTGCTAGACCATCGGTCTTAAAACTGTGGCAAGGAATGCTGGGATTTGTAGTTTCACAACATCTGGAGGGCCACAGTTTGAACACTCCCTTATAGCAAAACTATGGCAAGGCATGCAGGTATTTGTAGTTTCACAAGGGCCACAGTTTGAAGACCCATGTGCTAGACACTGTAGCATCCGATATTCTGCTGCCATCCACAGCTGTAAGAAATACCGGATTGGGTAAATTTTCAGTGAGCATAGACCACCACTGGACTAGTTCTGCAGTAATAAAGTTCCCAACTGCACCAGAACCCAGATAGGCAGAAGACTCTAGAAACCAGAGGAACTTGAAGGAATACTGACAGATTACAGTCATATGCATTTGGAGAGTGTCTCATAACTCATAGCTGACCCACTCCATGGCAGGCCAGAATTTGGAGTTTTTCTGACGATTGGGGCACTTTTAATTGTGTGTGGAGGTGCTGCACAGTAGAGACACAACTGAGCAATGCATCTTATGCGATGCTCCTCTGGAGATAGATGGGAGCGATTAACCTCCATGGGCTCTTCTTTTGCAGGAGAAACCTGATGAGGAGGATGAGAAACACACATTTTGGATGGTGCAAACTTCTCATGTTCATGACCCCTCTCTCTGAAGCGCAGGTCCACTTTTATTTTGAGGTCATCCAACTTGGAGGGAAGGTCATGGGTAGCAAGTTCGACTTTCACACGATCTGATAACCCATGCCAGAATTCTGCACACAGGGCCTCATAATTCCAAGACAATTCTGACACCAATATCTGAAATTGTACCAAATATTGTCCCACAGGTCGTGACCCTTGCAAAGGTGGAGAATATCTGCAGAGGCAGAGTTTACTCGACCAGGCTCATCGAATATTCGCTGGAAGGCAGCAACAAAGTTTGAATAGGAGGAGAGCAAGTTATTTGACCACTCCCATCACGGAGAAAGCCCAATCCAGGGCAAAACTGGACATTAATGAAATGATGTAGAAAACTTTAGCTCCCTCTGTAGGGAAGTTGCTTGGCTGCAGTTCAAAATGAATTTCACAAAAAAACACACCAGGTTTTTGGAGAACCATCATACTTAGAAGGCATTGGAAGCTGGAGACGAGAAGGGAAGTCTGTAGCTTATCCAACCAGCTGGAGAGGAGACACTAATCACTAGTTCCTGAGAAGCCACTTGTTCCAGGCGATTGGCAAGTTGCTAGACAGGGCAGGTGGGTGGGGTCTGTTCACCAGATGGTGAGATGGCTGCGGGAGATGGCTGCGGGAGCTCGAATGACATTGCATACCCCCCTTAATCTTTAATGAGGATACTGTGCATGCCAGAGACACCCTGGACAGTAGCTTGAGACGTGACCACAGGAATAAAATATGAAAGTCTTTATTATGACCACAAAATGAAAAATATGGTATATGGAGACTTGAGAAATGGTATGGGTAAATAAAAGGTATGGGTAAATAGCAGATTATCACAGGCAATGAAGAGTAGACATTACTGTAGACAAGATGATAAATAGCTGCAGCTTGAGAACACTGATGGAGTCCAACAGTATAATATAGCATAGATGTTGGAGAAAGGCTGGTGCAGCGTCATAACACTGATGATGTCCAGAGATAGAGATAGATAGATAGATAGATATACACATACATACACTATATATATATGTTTTATTGTTAAAACATTTTTTTATATGTATTATCCTTTTACCTTATTGATAGAAATAAATACATTTCTTTATATATACACACCATTTAAAACACATATATATATATATATATATATATATATATAAAAATGCATTAGAGAGCCAGCAACATCCAATAAAAATATTTATTTAATTATAGGCATATAAGTGCAAATCGGAGCAAAAAAGGGGTTAAAAATGCAGGAGGAAACGTCTACTTAGCATGTTAGTAGAAAGCCATAATCACTGTCTTCATCCTCCAACAACCAGTCATCACACCCGACAGGCTGTTTCGGTGCTACTCAGCACCTTAGTCATGGGCAACTGACTGAACGCTCCCATGCAGTCTAATATACCCACAGCACTAATCAGCATAAGCCCCCTCACCTGTACTAGAGCGGAAAAAAAAGAAAGAATACACACTGACACGCTGGGAAGCGGCCTCCGGTCGTCACGGCAATCTCCAACGCCGGAAGACAGGCGGAACTGACGTCAGGTCTCCTAGCGACAAACATACACAGGCCGCTGCAGCGGAAGTCAGGTGACCGCTAGTGAAGCTGAGCGTCATAGCAACCAAACTAGCTATGCGCTCGCTCGTACTGACTGACACAACAGCGGAGACAAAGCAAATTGTTTCTATAACGCTGTTACTATGGTCAGACAGACTTAACAGTATAAGCATACGGTGAGAGGAAAAAAATTGCTGATAAAATGCGGGGGCACATAGAGTGCATGGGCAGCGCTAAAACATAAAATTACATGGACATAGAAATAACAGCATGGAGGATACCAGAGCCAATCAGAAAAAAGGAAAGCAAAAAACCACATAATATAAGAAAGAGAAAAAGGAGAAGGGGAAAAAAGGACAGGCATATAGGAGAATAACATTAGACAAAAGTTCTATATTGGCAGAACATAGATAATAAACCTGCGCAAAGTATCATATGAACACCACCATCACTAGGCAAATACATCTGTTACTACAACTACAAAAAGCAATGTAGTGACTGATATTCGTTCAAACCATTGGGGGTTATACACTTAAGTCGATGGATCCATAGGCATTCTCTTTGGAGAAGGAGCTTATCGCGATAGCCTCCACGCCTCAAAGGAGGTATATGATCAATAGGCATAATTGAGAAGTCACGCATAGAATGTCGCATGGTGGCGAAGTGACGTGCCACTGGGGGTGTATTGCCATCAATTTTGGTAAACGCCTTTTTTATAGACGAGCGATGGCCTGCAACACGTTCCTTTAAGAGGCGAATCGTTTTGCCCACGTACACCAATAGGCAGGGGCACACAATGGCGTATATGGCATAACGGCTGTCGCAATTGAGATGGTGTCTGATGTCATATGATTGTCCTGTTTTAGGATCAGTAAATTTATCTCCCAGCCTCAGAAACTGGCAGTTCACACAGCCGTGACATTTGGAGACCCCATTTTCCGTTTGTAGCGAGGTTTTGTTCTTGATCGGTCCAATGTCTGATGGTGCTAATACGTCCCGTAAATTGCGACTTCTCTTGTAACAAAAAAAGAGGTGTCTGCATACAGTAACGTCCAATGGCTACATCCGATTGCACAATATGCCAGTGTTTTAATATTGTTTTTCGAATATGCGCTGAAGCGACAGAATATGTACTTGAAAAGATAAGTCTATCCTTTTCTAGACTTTTATCATGTTTGACAAATGCCTGGTCCCGCGAAGTCTCCAGACACCGTGTCACTGCATCTGACACTTCATTGGCATCATAGCCGCGCTCCAAAAAACGATCGCTCATCTCCAAGAGGGCCTGTGGTAGAGTATCTCTATCCGAAGTGATGCGTACTACCCTAAGTAGTTGCGATAGAGGTAATCCCCTTTTCAATGGTAAAGGGTGAAACGAATCAGCTGATAGCAACGAATTCTTATCAGTCGCTTTCCTAAAAATAGAGGTCTTGATGCCATCACTGGTTTTAGTTACACATATATCTAAGTAACTGATCGTGATCTCACTAAATGAGACCGTAAATCTGATGGTGGTGTTCAAAGAGTTAAGGACGTCTATGAACTCGGTCAGGGCCTGGACACCTCCAGTCCACACTAAAAATAAATCATCGATATAACGAACGTAAAAATTAATAAAACCTGAAAAAGTAGAATTAGCCATGATATGTTGTTTTTCATATAAACTCATATATAAATTAGCATAAGAGGGCGCCATGTTCGAGCCCATGGCGGTCCCTCTTAGCTGCAAATAAAAAGAGTTCTGGAACAAAAAATAATTCTTTCTCAAAATGATATCCATTAGTAATCACAAAAATTCAATGGGTGGGCCAATGTAGTGTGGACTGAAGGTGAGCAGCGCCCGGACCGAGTCCATACTGTCCTCATGCACAATATTCGTGTATAAACTTGCTATGTCGAGAGTTACAAGCAGGCTAGACTCCGGTTAAGTGCCAAGTGCTTCAAGTTTACGAATAAAATCATTGGAATCTTTCAAAAAAGAATTAATGTGTTGTACAACTGGCTGTAACCAAAAATCAACAAACTGTGACAGAGGCTGAAATAAAGAACCAACTGAAGAAATAATGGGTCTACCTGGTGGTTTAATTAAAGTCTTGTGGACTTTGGGTAAAACATAAATCAAAGGGGTCCTAGGGTGTGTTTGGGTCAAAAACTCAGAAGTGGATTCGTCAATATAACCGTTAGTTAGGCCCAACTTAATAGCAGCATCGATCTCCTTCTTGTAAGGATAAGTGGGGTCATAAGTGAGTAATTTATAGCAAGCTGAGTCTGCAAGTTGCCTCTATATCTCAGCAACATAATCGCATTTATTGATCAATACTATACCGCCCCCTTTATCAGAGGGACGGATTACTAGAGACAAATTGTCTCTCAAAGAATTGACCGCCATATTCTCATCCTTGGTAAGGTTGGAGAAAGATACTTTTTGGGCATCGATATGGCTTGACACATCCCTTCTAACTAATCTGACAAAAGTCTCGATAGAAGGGTTTAACCCCGGGGGGGTCAAAGGTACTGGGTGGTTTAAATCTTTTTTGTACCTGATCTGACTCAGTTTTCTTAGAAAAATAATCCCTCAGTTTCAATAGGCGATGAAATTTGAATAATTCAGTCTCAAATTCAAATGAAGATTGCCTATAAATTCTTACAAAAGACAACCCCTTTGACAGGACAGCCATCTCCGCAGTGGTAGGGTTATAGTCGGATAAGTTAAAGACAATTACGTCCTTATTTTCCGAGTGGGGTGTCTTCGGACGCCGCCTGGCTCCTCCCCTTCTGCACGGTTTTGTTGTTTTTTTGCACCTGTGTTCTTTTTCTTGGAGGTATTTCCTCCTAAAAAATAATTGGTGCGTGAGAAATCCGAGTCACTGGCAGAGGTGTCAATCTCAGAAAAATCCTGATTGGCAGGACCGCGTCTAGCTCTGCTTGTACTCCGCCACGGGGGTCTATAATCCCCACCCTGTAGCCAGCTATAGACACGTTGGTCTTTGTAATCCTCCTTTACGGTCTTATATTTCCCCTTTTTAAAGGCTAATAGCTCTGAATGAAACAGGGACAAATTAATCTCAATTTTAGACACCCAATCAGTGTCAGGGTCTGATCTGAGAATATCTAAGCCTGTTGACTCACAGACTTGAATCTCCTTGTCCAAGGTTTCTAAATCGGTATTAACTTGTTCAATCACCAAGATCATGAGTTGTAGTGAACAGACATTCAAAATTTGGCACCACTGCTTACAAAAGCTGGGATCCGACCTACCTATCGTCGGTTGGTTTCTGATGCGGAAGCCTCTGGGCACTAATTTTTCTTTAAAATACTGGCAAATAAACAGGAAACGGTGACACCACTTAGCGCTAATTGTGTGATATAATATCAAAAATACATATCTTGTTGAGAGACAGCAATCCTGATGTGGCTCAGGGATGATGAATATCTAAAACAACAAGAAATGATACACCCCTTCTCCCACGTTGGGAATTAGAAATACTGGGACAATGTTAGTCCGTGTAGGTGCAACTCCACACGTCGCCTTTTAAGTTTAATCAAATCAGAAAAAACCTCAGTTGGGCTATCCACATTAAAAGCTAATGCAGCGGTATCATCAAATAGAATGCGAGAAATATCCTTGGCATCAAAGCGTTTAGTGTCTGTGAGTTCTTGATGGGAACTGGTCATATCCTCCATGAATAGCGTTAGGTCAAACAGTCCATGCAAAATGACAGAAAAATGTGAAAAAAATGAACATCCAAAAAATCGTGAAAAACAAAAAATGGCGGTGCAAGCCAAACATAGGGGTTAATGTAGCAATGTAGCACTACATTGCTTTTTGTAGTAGTAACAGATGTATTTGCCTAGTGATGGTGGTGTTCATATGATACTGTGCGCAGGTTTATTATCTATGTTCTGCCAATATAGAACTTTTGTCTAATGTTATTCTCCTATATGCCTGTCCTTTTTTCCCCTTCTCCTTTTTCTCTTTCTTATATTACGTGTTTTTTTGCTTTCCTTTTTTATGATTGGCTCTTGTATCCTCCATGCTGCTATTTCTATGTCCATGTAATTTTATGTGTTAGCGCTGCCCATGCACTCTATGTGCCCCCGCATTTTATCAGCAATTTTTTTCCTCTCACCGTATGGTTATACTGTTAAGTCTGTCTGACCATAATAACAGCGTTATAGAAACAATTTGCTTTGTCTCCGCTGTTGTGTCAGTCAGTACGAGCGAGCGCATAGCTAGTTTGGTTGCTATGACGCTCAGCTTCACTAGCGGTCACCTGACTTCCGCTGCAGCGGCCTGTGTATGTTTGTCGCTAGGAGACCTGACGTCAGTTCCGCCTGTCTTCCGGCGTTGGAGATTGCCGTGACGACCGGAGGCCGCTTCCCAGCGTGTCAGTGTGTATTCTTTCTTTTTTACCGCTCTAGTACAGGCTTATGCTGATTAGTGCTGTGGGTATATTAGACTAAGGTGCTGAGTAGCACCGAAACAGCCTGTCGGGTGTGATGACTGGTTGTTGGAGGATGAACGCAGTGATTATAGCTTTCTACTAACATGCGAAGTAGACGTTTCCTCCTGCATTTTTAACCCCTTTTTTGCTCCGATTTGCACTTATATGCCTTTAATTAAATAAATATTTTGATTGGATGTTGCTGGCTCTCTAATGCATTTTTGTATTATGACCACTTTGTGAGCTCCAGCACTCTCTGGATCGCCTTGTGTGTGCAGCCTTGACTCATGGTCTATATATATATATATAGGGGGAGGAAAAGGTTCAATAAACCTTATACTGACATAGAGTCTCAAACATCAGATTCTGACCAATCTAGCACTAACCCAGGTAGCCTTTTTTTAAAAGAGGGGGGCAACCCCAGAGGGCGGAACCGAGGAAATAATGTCGGCGGAGCAAATGCAGGGGCAGGAAAAAGGGAGCAGCCACCAAGGGGCACCAAAAGATGACAGTCTACAATATCTCTGACTATAATTTGACCCCTGTTGAGCAACAGGTATTGGAGAAGGGGCTTTCGTTTGTCCAAACCTTTAAACAGAAGGTATTTGATTGTGAGGTGGAGCTTCATAAGTTCCACCGACAACTCAAACTTAAGGATTACTTTTCCAAACAGCCCACCTCTAATACCCCGGCTCAACAATTCAAAAAGAAAAGTTCCTTCGACCCCCCTTGTGTTAATGCTTCCATTGCCACGTTCATTAGGTTGGTCCGTCGAGATCTGATACCCTTTATGAAAAAACAGCGAGTATCTTACTCGAATGTCTCTCCCGATGAAATACAGGCCATCTCAAATTTAAACTCCAACAAAAACATCGTGATACGGGCCGCCGATAAAGGCGGTGGCGTGGTTGTCATGAATGCCTGCGATTATGTCGCTGAAATCAAACGACAACTGGCCGATGCGCAATGCTACAAAGCATTGCGTTATGACCCCACGTCTATGTACTCGAAGGAATTGGACAGTATATTATCAATGGGGGTGACCAATGGTTGGTTTAATGATGCCACTTGTGAGTTTTTGACTCAGCCGTATCCAGTCACCCCATTGATATATGTACTGCCCAAAATCCATAAGAGCCTCCATAGACCACCAGGGAGGCCAATTATATCCTCAAAAAACTCATTATGCCAGAATCTGTCCCAGTTTGTCGACTTTTTTCTTTAAGCTGTGGTATTAGAAGTTGACATTATTTTGAAGGATACTACAGACTTTTTGACCCGCATTGATAAAATCAGTTCAGTACCGCCTAACAGCCTGCTAGTTACTTGTGACATTACAAGTTTATATACGAATATAAGTCACATATCAGGGATAGATGCCATTAAGCGCATCATTACACAGAGTCCAGCCTACAAGGGTCCTCTGGTCGATTACTTTATGTTATTGATTGATTTCATACTGCATAAAAATTATTTTTTGTTCGATAATTCTTTTTTTCTGCAACTACAGGGCACCGCCATGGGCTCTAACATGGCCCCGGCCTACGCCAACCTTTATATGCATGATTACGAGACATCTCATGTTTTAAATAATGGTATTTTTTCAAGATTTATATCATCTTATGTTAGGTTTATCGACGACATTTTATTTTTGTGGACCGGGGGCCCCCAATAGGCTGGAGCTCTTTATTCAGCACCTTAATGGATTACCAGGTACCATTCGGTTCTCACATGTGAGTGGTCCCACCAAAATAAGTTTTCTTGACGTAGAGGTGAGGATTTAGGGCAATAAGTTGGGTACTTCGATCTACAAGAAAACCACGGATACAAACTCTGTTCTTCGAGCAGAAAGTTTTCATCCTCCCTCGCTCAAAAGAGGGATGCCGTATGCTCAGCTTTTACGTGTTGTCAGAATCACCTCCAATGCAGGAGAACTGCCCAAGGCCTTACAAGCTATGGGCAAGGACTTTATTGATAGAGGCTATGATAAAAAGGAGGTAGAAGAGGCCATCCAGAGATGTCTACAACTGGACAGAAACACTCTACTTTCCCAACCCGCACGAGACAAAACAGTACAGCGCATGATTTTTCCCACCACTTTTTCTATAGCTTCGGCTAAATTGAGGGAAGTGATATTCGAGCACTGGCACATACTTGAGTCAGACCCTACCATGGGCCCTTTTTGCATGGAGAAGCCGTTATTTGCTTATAAACGGAGCAGTAATTTTAAAGATCAAATTACCTCCTCAGATGTGGGACCGGCAGCCAACAGAAGCACCTGGTTGGGTGGCAAAAACGGGGCCTACAAATGTAGCTGATGTATCAACTGTCAATTTATGATCACTGGTGACACTTTTCACAACATAAAAGATGGTACTGACTTCAAGCTCAAACACTGCATGAACTGCGACAGTACATTTATTGTCTACGCCGTTGTTTGCCCATGTCATTATATCTATGTGGGCAAAACGATTAGAATGCTTAAAGAGCGGATTGCGATGCATCGCTCCTCAATTAAAAAAGCGATGCTGGTGCGCGATAACACCACCCCACCGGTGGCGAGACATTACTTCGAGGCTGGACATACGTTGCGGGACTTTAAATTTATGCCTCTTTTTCAAATTAAGCCCCCTAAAAGGGGTGGTGATAGGCATCTTTCCCTTCTACGGAAGGAGTGTAAATTCATTTACAATTTTAACTCCCTAGCCCCAAATGGATTGAATGAGGAGTTAAATTTGAATGTCTTTATATAGTGGGACTACTCACGTGTTAATGATATTGTATCTGTGTATATTCATATGTACTCCCCCTTTTTTCATAGTGGGGTCATTATTAGTATATAGTGTTTTATTGACTTGTATATATGACACTTGGTGTCACCTGGTGTTTGTTATATACACCTTTCTTATTTATTCATGGCATGCATTGGTTGTCCGAGCCGGGTAGGACATACATGCTGCTACATGCTGTCTATAATTTCACATGGTGTTGGTCCCTTCCTAGGGGCAGTATTGTGGTGGCCATCATCGTTTATAGACAGTAAATCCTCACTACAATTCACACCTATTGTACAGTTGGGATATACCTTTAGATACCTGCCGATATGTCATGGCTGTGCGTTTCACAGCCGCTGCTTATGTGCCAGAAAGGAGAGGTTAATGACAGCGGTGGAGCCAGAGCAATGGCCGTGCGTTCCATAGCCTTGCTTTGTGCGTTCCACTCAACAGGAAGTAACGCTGCGCTCGCCGCTCTACCCGCTTGATGGTGAGAGGCATACCGATGGTGTCCTGAACATCACATAGCGGTAGTAGGTGATGTAAGCAGCACGATCCTGCAGCTATGTTTATACCAGACTCCGGGCATTGTGCAGCTATATTTACTTTTTCTTGGTGATATTAGTGACAGGAACCGGAAGCGGATATGCGTTCTATAGCATGCTTCCTGCGTTCCAGCGCCTTGGTAACATTTCCCTGCACAGGTGTTTGAACGAACAGGTGAGGTTTGTTTGTATGATTTTGGCGCCACTACCTGCCCTATTTAATGGCAACAGTCTCAGTATGCTTTGTACCCTTGAAGAAGGTGGTAGCACCACCGAAACAGGCTGTCGGGTATCCTGCTTGGAAGTGGTGATGGGTGTCCTATAGAGTATGCAGTACACTGATGCATTGGACCGATGATAAGTAACCTTCCCACTTGTTACAAAACTTGTTGTTCTCAGTATGTTGCCATGTGCCATTTACTTTTTATGCTTATAAAAGCTTTTTTCATCTTTACTAAACTGGTGTGCAGATCACTTTCTCGTGGGAATGAAACATATATATATAGATCAGGGAAGTGGGGGGTGATTGGGGTGCGCTACCTAGTATAGAAACTGTACCTCCCAATAAAACATTACAATTTCAAAACAGAATACACATTTCTGAAATAGTGTTCTTGTATTTGAGGATGTTCCCAATGAATAAGCTCAGTCCATCTCTGGGTAAATAGTTCTTTTATTGGTGAAGAAACCCGACGCGTTTCGTCTCTAAGACTTCATCAGGGGTAAGAACCAATGGGTGAGTGGATTTAGTGTGGCTGGTCCTATTTGAAGTTTCTGCTGATCACAGCTGATGCAAATAAAATAAATATCAGGACACTCTCTCTGCAGTATCCTCCTCGCTCTGCATTCAAAATGAGAATTCTCATTATATATATACATACACACATATACATACATACACACACACACACACACACACTGGGGAGTAACTGGTGAGGACACTGAGGAAGTCCAGAGTAATAAACAGTAATGTATACTCTGGCAATGTCAGTACAGGTCGGGTATCCCGTGTCCGGGCATCCCGTATCCGAATTATTCCAAAAACCGTGTTTTTTTGGGAATAATTCAAATTTTATTCCCCCCCCCCCCCCTAACCCTCTTTTAATACTTACCAAGTCCTCCGGCGTCCACGGCAGGCCTTCAGCATCCTCTCCGGCGTCTCCAGTGGTCCCAGGAGTGCTTTGCACAAGTGCGCGCGCGTGCCGGTGACGACACCGGCGCGCCTGGGAACTTGCGCAAGGCACTCCTGGGACCGCTGGAGATGCCGGGGACAGTGCTGGGGGCCTGCTGTGGACGCCGGAGGACTCCATGGACGCCGAGGGACCATCGGGGACCCACCAGGGGCAGGTAAGTATTTCTAAAAAAAAATTATTCCAAAAACCGGAATATCCCCTTATCCCTTATCCGAGCATTTCGGATAAGGGATACTCAACCTGTATTGCAGTACTGACCGCTGTAGACCAGGTAGATACCATGGAAGCTGTGTCACGATGTAGGAGCACTGATGGTGAAGAACATTGACTTTGGAATCACTGATGGTGATAAGTATCACTGATGCAGCACCAATGGTGACGAGTATCAATGAAGGAAGCACCAATTGTGATGAATATCGATGTAGGAGCACCAATGATGGTAAGTATTGATGAAGGGGCACCGATGGTGAAGAAGGTCGATGATGGACACACCGATGGAGCAGGAGTATTGATGGCGGAACACCAATGGGGCGGGAGTATCCATGGCAGTGAGGTGAGATGGTGAGTATCGATGGTGGAACACTGATGTAGCCAGGCAGCTACAGATAGCGCAGGCCTTATGCTTGCTGGCGAATCGCCAGCAGCATGCTGCTGGCGATCCGCCAGCAACACGGCGCGCCATCTGACTGAGACGCGCGTGCGTCCCCCACGCACGCGCGTCTCAGTATCCGGCCGGCCGGCGAGGCGGACGCAATACTGTCCGCCTCCCGCTCGAGGGGGGCTGGGGGGACCCGAGGAGGCTGTGGGGGGGTGCGGGCGCCCGGTGTGGGCACCGGGCGACCGAGGGCAGCACCGTCGGCAGGGGACGCGCGCGCACCTCGTGCGCGCGCGTCCCCTTCCGACACACAGATGGCGCGGGAGCAGGGAATGGCGATGGCGACGCCATCGCCATCCCCTGCAAAGATGAGCCCGGCCCCATCTGTACTTGCTGGAGATAACACAGGAACTGGAAGGAGTGGAATCCTCTGGAACAGGGAACCTGGAAGCAGCTTAGAGACAGAGAGCTCCATATAACACAATCAGATCAGTAGCACTGGCAACTGGCCTTACTTACCCAGCATCCTTATAGCAGCAGTGGAAGCTGATTGGCTAGGTAATTAGTGGAGAAAAGTTTTTGGGGATCCGCACCAGATAATTAGACAGACTGGGAAGCACACAAGATTGGTTGGAAACGGACATGTGACAAGGAAAGATATGGCTGCTCCCATGTCTGGTAAATATGCCTGTTTAATACCCAGATCATGACAATTGGGTTTGTGCAACAGAGGGCCTATCTTACTGATGGGATGCGGTCATCTATTAGAATGAACTTAGGTCTACAGTCATTAGGTCGACCCCACTAGGTCGACTGGCAGGAAGGTCGACCTGACTTAAGGTGGACATGGGCCAAGGTCGACATGACTTAAGGTCGAATTTGCATAAAGGTCGACATGAGGAAGGTCGACTGGTCATAAGGTCGACATGGGTTTTTCACTGTTTTTTGAGCCGACATTTGCCGACAGGCGGTATTTCATGCCCTGCCATCCACTAGGGCGTGGCGGGAGAATAAAATAGTGTGCCGAGCGCAGCGCGGCACCGTGCCCGAAGCATCGCGAGCGAAGCGAGCGATGAGAGGGTCCAATTCTCATTGCCAACTGTGTCCAGGTCGACTGTGTCGACATTCGGATAAAAAAACTGTGAAAAACCCATGTCGACCTTATGACAAGTCGATCTTCCTCATGTCGACCTTTATGCAAATTCGACCTTAAGTCATGTCGACCTTGGCCCATGTCGACCTTAAGTCAGGTCGACTTTCCTGCCAGTCGACCTAGTGGGGTCGACCTAATGACTGTAGACCTAAGTTCATTCTGACAGATGTCCCGATTCCTTACTGATAAGGGGCCTGGCAATGCTTAAAATGGGCAAGGTTTGTACAAAAAGGAGTCTGTTTTCTACACCATTTACATTTTTTTCAATAGAAAATATAGTACTTATGTATTATCTGGGCAACCATGTTAAATGCACCCCATTTTTTCATACCCCTACTATCCAACTACGCATGGAGTTGATTTTATATAGTGTGGCGAGCGCAGCGAGCCACCGTGCCCGAAGCGTGGCGAGCACAGCGAGCCCCGCGAGGGGACGCGGTCTCATAAGAAAAACGGGAGCCCAGATATTACATAAGTACCGAAAATATTTAGTGCGAAGTAACAAATCGCATAATAAGCAGGGGTGGATATAGGGGTAAGGGCATTCCTTTGCTCAACAGTAATGGCCGCCTCCCTCACCTAGTTGTATTATTTTTATTAACTGGTTGTAAATTTGAGGATAGCCAACTTAATTAGAATAATAAAAAAATCCACTAACTATGCCATTTTGTTTTATTATTAATTATCTATATACTTATAAAATGCT
This sequence comes from Crinia signifera, assembly GCF_055691185.1. Classification (NCBI taxonomy): domain Eukaryota; kingdom Metazoa; phylum Chordata; class Amphibia; order Anura; family Myobatrachidae; genus Crinia; species Crinia signifera. The sequence continues at coordinate 46,802,895 of NC_139228.1, read as the reverse complement.
AACTACTCCTCACCTCTATGAGGTGAAGTACTCCCACTGACCATTAGAGGCCACTAGATGGACCAAATTACTTCTTTGTGTGCTAAAGGATGTCATAACAGAAAGTGATAGCAATTTTTGCAGGTACTCTGATCTGTTTCAAACTTGCTGAATATGGAGCTGTGAAGACAGAGATTAGAGGCACAGGTAGGAGCAAATAAGGACTAATGGTGAGGTGAAGTGTTTGTGGGCTAAAAATGGTCATATTGTAGCTCAAACTGTAAGTACATTGCAGAAGCTGTTATTTTTGCGGGCTTTTAAGTCGTTTACACATAATTACTAAGTAGAACAGCTTTACAATCCATTGAAGAAGGCAATGAAAATATTTTGCCATTCCTGGTACATTTCCACCTGAGAGCAAAAACATTGGCATTCTAGTGCCACCCCTAGGCACGTGCCTCATGTGACTAGAGGGAAAATCACCACTGATCTTATAAAACAATTACATTTGTTAAACTAAAATAAGTATGCAACAATGAGGTACATACTGCTCTGGGATATCCTCTGGATGTTTGCAGTTATGGTCTGTGCAAGCTGTGCTGGGTCCCTTGTGGTAGTAAACGCCATGGCTGCTGTATAATTGCACTTCTGTTTTCAGGAAAAAGTGACCAGGGCAATGTAAGAACACCTGGAAAACAAGAGGAACTAGTGTAACTAAATGCAAGTTGAAGTCTGCTGTAAAATAAGGCCTAAAATTAAGCCAAGAAGGGAAAATATGGTTTTAATAATGAGGTAAACATATTTTATCTATAACAAGTATTTGAACTCTTTAGAGGGAAATTTGTCAAAGCTTGGAGATAAAGAGGAGTTCAACTTTAATGTCCCTGCCGGTGAGCTATCGATGGTGCTGATAGCTCACCGTCCATATTCAACTCCCTCCCTTTCTCTAGCCCTGTTGACGTTTCCACCTCGCAAGTTTTGCCATTAAAACAGCGGGTCATCACAATGTTGTGGACTCGCTGCATTTGTGGTGAACCTCAGCGTTTAAGGGGATCCTCGCCATCCTCTCATGATGAGGAATTGTCCCTAAAATTGAATACGGCAAGGGGATTTGACGGCGAGGATGGCTTGTATTTGGAGAGGAAAAGCCATACTCGCCGTACAAACACCCTCGCCGGCCGCACTGAATACTACGCAAAGCGGAGAGATAAAAATATATAAATAAAAGAATAAATAAAAGAATAATAATAATAAATCAATCAAACAGATCCTGTCAACTTACAAGCTGTGTTTGAACGATGACATTTAGGAACCGATTGGTTTGTGCTCTCTCTCTCACCCCTTTATCTTCAGGTATTGCTAAAATTCTTCCTCTAAGGCTTTTTACTTCTGTAGTTATTGAAGGCACTCAATATACCTCCCATACTTCCCTATCAGAGAAGCAGGACCTTCCGCGTCCCATGCGCAGCTCTACCCAAAATAAAGTGTAGGACCTCAGGTGGCTCTACTCAGTGCCCTGTTAGATGCTGTGAGTATGCACACAGAATCTATTCAGCAATCACTGGCTGCTTTGTAGAGCAGAGCAGTGGTGATCAATGACTTTCTTAACCTGCCCACCACTCACTGGACACTGTGGCCCACGGGTGGGACAGTGTAAAATTAACAGGACTGTACTGCTACAATCAGGACAGTTGGGAGGTATGTTTGCTTCAGAAAGAGCAAGCCAATGTATCTGTTGTTGGGATAAGCCTCCAACATCAGAGTCTATTAAAGTTCATGTTTTTATTTTGGACAGTGCAAACACATTGGTGGAAATATTGTGGAAAAAGCAAAGAATGCATACATGTTTGCATGATCGACCCTGTTTTAAACCAGCTCAGAGGCACACTGATTAATGCTTCATAAAGCTGTAATGTAGAGAGGCGCAGGCTCTGATTTACTCTGATTTTATTGGCTATCAACTGTCAACAACTGGCATGTGATTTGGGATAGCCAATAATATCCTGCTTTGAAATCAGAGTAAATCAGATCCTGCACAAACAAAGAGCTTATTGTATTAAAGGAGAAAATTGAAGCATTTGAAAAAATACATATGCTGAGATTGTCCATTGATACCGATACAGATTGGATGGACAAATTGAGCAAATTGGTTGCTTCACATAAGAGAGATCTTATTAAATTTAAGAAAGAAAAATTACACAAAGTGGAACTTGATTATGAGCATCACAGGGTCTATTCATGGCTGACAGGTGCACCGCAAAATGAAAGACGCTATGGACCCTGCAACCAGCGATACAGACAGAACAGGGATCGTTTTGACACTGACTCATCACAGGAACAATACAGTTCTGCAAGTGGCTCAGACAGTAAAAATAAAAGAAGCAGAAATAAGGGTGCCCCTTTAGATGCGATGCCCAGAATCACAAGAAAATAGGATTTTGGGTACCTACCGGTAAATCCTTTTCTCGTAGTCCATATGGGATACTGGGTTATACTATGGGGATAGAGACCCTCAGCAGGAGAGACAGGCACATTAAAGCTTTCAGTGTGGGTGCACTGGCTCCTCCCCTCTATCTCCCTCCACTAGTCAGTTAATGAAAAACTGTGCCGAAGGAGAGCTATGTGAGGAGGTATGTGAACAATATGTGGTGAGATTCTCACAGCACACCCAAACCAAAATAATAAACAGAAAACAACAAAGAGGTGAATCATAACAACTGAGTTCACCACAATTCTTGAAGAAGGTCAATATATGACAACAGGGCAACAAGCCCTAACCGTGTTAGTAACAGCAGAAAGACGAACAGAGGCGGGCTCCCAGTATCCCATATGGACTACGAGAAAAGGATTTACCGGTAGGTACCAAAAATCCTATTTTCTCTACCGTCTAATGGGATACTGGGTTATACTATGGGGAGGTCCCAAAGATACCAGAACGGGCAGGAACGTGCGGAGTCTGCTGTAGAACCGCTTGAACGAACTGGGAATCCTCCCTGGCCAGAGTGTCAAATCTGTAGAACTTGACAAACGTGTTACTCCCTGACCAAGTTGCGGCCCTGCACAGCTGCAGAGCCGAAACCCCTCGGGCAGCTGCACAAGAAGTCCCAACAGATCTTGTGGAATGGGCCATCAACGCTGGAGGAAGGGACAAACCAGCCGATGCATAGGACTGTTGTATCGTGCATCGAATCCACCGAGCTATGGTTCTTGTAGATGCAGGAGAGCCCTTCTTTTGTGCATCATACAATACAAACAGACTATCCGACTTCCGGATTCTAGCCGTACGTTTTACATACACCTTGAGGGTATGTACCACATCCAAAGAGAGAGGTATATCAGGATGTACCGCGCTGGAAGGGACCACAATAGGCTGGTTCAGATGGAATGCGGACACAACCTTTGGCAGAAACTGCGGCCTGGTCCTAAGCTCTGCCCGATCCTCGTGGAATACCAAGTAAGGGCTTTTACAAGACAAAGCCCCCAGCTCAGACACCCGCCTGGCTGAGGCTAAGGCCAGTAGGACAACAGTCTTCCATGTAAGATGTTTTAACTCTGATTGTTCCAATGGAACGAACCAAGAGGACTTAAGGAAGGTGAGGACCACATCCAAGTCCCAAGGCGCGGTGGGTGGTACAAAGGGAGGTTGAATCCTCAGCACTCCTTGCAGAAAGGTGTGGACTTCCGTCAACAGCGACAGTTTTTTTCTGAAAAAATACTGACAGAGCCGAGATCTGTACCTTTAAGGACCCCAACCGGAGGCCCAGATCCAAGCCGGCTTGAAGGAATCTTAACAGATTGTTAAGATGAAATACTGCTGGCGGCAAAGCATTTTTCTCACACCAGGCTATGTACTTCTTCCATATCACATGGTAGTGAGAGGCCGTGACCGGCTTTCTGGCACGTGTCATGGTGGTAATCACAGAGGGAAGTAGTCCCCGGAGGCCTAATATCTTCCGCTCAACCTCCAGGCCGTTAAACGCAGCCGCGGTAAGTCCTGAAAGACAAACGGTCCCTGGAGGAGAAGATCTTTTCTTGGAGGAAGACGCCACGGGTCTTCTACCTGCATGGCCTGAATGTCCCCGTACCAGGCCCTTCGAGGCCAGTCTGGGGCCACTAGGATGGCTTCTACTCTCTGGTGTCGGATCCTTTTTAGCACTCGGGCCAGCAATGGGAGCGGTGGGAACAGATACACCAGCTGAAAATCTCACATCCAAGTCAGGGCATCTACTGCTGTTGCCCCTGGATCCCTGGTCCAGGCACAGTACCTGTCCAGCTTGTGGTTCAATCGTGAGGCCATAAGGTCGATCTGAGGGAGCCCCCAAAGATCTACTATGTCCTGGAACACCTGGGGGTGAAGTCCCCACTCCCCGGGGTGGAGATCGTGGCGGCTGAGGAAATCCGCTTCCCAGTTGTCGACTCTAGGTATAAAGATGGCCAACAGGGCTTTTACATGGCATTCCGCCCAGGAGAATATCCTGGTGGTTTCCCTCATACAGGGCATGCTCCTTGTCCCTCCTTGGCGGTTGATGTAGGCAACCGTAGTTGCATTGTCCGACTGGACTTGTACCGCCCTGCCCCGCAGCATAGGCTCCTCCTGTAAAAGGGCATAGTGAACAGCCCTCAGTTCGAGGTTGTTTATGTGCAGCGTGGATTCCATTGGAGACCAACGGCCCTGCAGGCGGACTCCATGTATCACAGCTCCCCAGCCTCTGAGACTGGCTTCCGTGGTAATCAGAAGCCAGTCCTGTATCTGGAAGCAGGATCCGCCAATAGATTTGGCGAATCTAGCCACCACTGCAGGGAGAGTTTGGTCGTTGCAGACAGGCAAATCCTTCTGTGCATCTGGCGGGGGGATCCTGACCACTTCGTGAGGATATCCAGCTGAAAGGTCCTGGAGTGGAACCTGGCGTACTGGATGGCTTCGAATGAGGCCACCATCTTGCCCAGGAGCTGAGGCAGAGGTGCACCGAGACCCAAGGGCGTGATAGGACCTCTCTTACCAATTCCTGTAAGTCTGACACCTTTTCGGCCGGCAGGAACACCTTCTGCTCTATTGTCTCCAGGGTCATACCCAGGAACACCATTCTACGGCTCGGGAGCAGCGAGGATTTTGGGATGTTTAAAATCCACCCGTGGTCTCTCAACACCTGCATGGTCAGGTCTAACGCACTCACCAGGGCTTCCTCCGATTCTGCCTCTCCGATTCAGGTCGTCCAGGTAGGGTATGACATTTACCCGCTGGAGCCTGAGAAGGACCATCATTTCTGCCATGAGCTTGGTAAAGACGCGCGGGGCAGTTGATAGCCCGAAGGGCAGCGCCTGAAATTGATAATGGCAATCTCCCACAGCAAATCTTAGAAAGACTTGATGGGGAGGCCAAATTGGGACGTGTAAATAGGCGTCTTTGACGTCGACAGAAGCCAGAAATTCCCCTTTTTCCAGGGAGGCAATCACCGACCTGAGCGACTGCATTTTGAATTTGAACACCTGCAGGAAGGGGTTCAGCGATTTCAGATTCAAAATGGGCCTCACTGAGCCGTCCGGCTTGGGGACAAGGAACAGGTTTGAATAGTAATCCTGGCCTTGCTCCTGTTTTGGTACAGGTATGATCACCCTGGACAGGAGGAGCTTGTGGATTGCTCCCTGAAGAAGCAACTGATCCTCCACTGAGGCTGGGAGGGCCGACTTGAAGTAGCGTCGAGGAGGAGGCCCGGCAAACTCCAGCCTGTAACCTAGCGAAATAAGACTTCTGGCCCAGGGATCTAGGCATGAGGCGTCCCACACCTTGCTGAAGTGTAGCAGCTGGGCCCCCACCTCGAGACTGTCCCGTGGTGGGTGCACCCCGTCATGCTGCCGGCTTGGAAGCGGCAGGGACGGTGGAACGGTCCTGATTACCTGAGGAGTTAGGCTTCCTGAACTTCCCTCTAGTGCCTCTGCTGGCATTAGAGGCGGCTCTAGCCTTAGGGCGGAACTTGGACCCACGAAAGGACTGCTGGGAGGGTCCTGTGAAGGGGCGTTTTGCCGGAGTGGGAGCTGATGGGAGGAAAGTGGATTTCCCTGCCGTAGCCTTAGAAATCTAGTCGTCCAGCTCACTACCAAAGAGCCTCTCCCCTGTGAAAGGTATGCCTTCCACACTCTTTTTGGAATCCACACCAGCCACCCACTGGCGCAACCACAAAGCCCGCCTAGCCGACACGGCCATTGCAGAATTCCGCGCATTTATAGCGCCCAATTCCTTCTGTGCCTCACAAAGCACCCGTGCGGTGTCCTGAATGTGACGCAGGTTTTCACCTATCTGAGCCACGGACATGTCCCCCAACAAACCCTCTTGGATCTGCGTGGACCACGTATAAATGGCCTTAGCCATCCAGCAACTGGGCAATACCGGCCCTGTGAAGCCCCACTGGCCGTGAACATGGACTTAAGTGTCGCTTCCAGTCTCCTATCTGCACCATCCTTGAGGGTAGATACCCCAGGAACTGGTAACAGCACCTTCTTTGAAAGGCGGGAAACTGAGGAATCCACCACTGGCGGTTCCTCCCACTTCTTCCTACCAACAGGATCAAAGGGATATGTATTTGTGAACCTCTTTGACAGCTGGAACCTATTTTCAGGATTCTGCCAAGCATTCTTAAAGGTACTTTTTAATTCAGCCTGTTCTGGGAAATAGACTGGCTGTTTTCTCTGAGTCATGAAGAAGGAATCTCCCTCAGAGGGTTCCTCCATAGGGAGCTCTAACACTTCCCTAATGGCCTTAATTAAAGGCTCAGAACCATGACCTAAAGACTGCTCCTGAACAGCATCCTGATCATCAGCCCCATCTCCCACTTCAAGGATGTCATCATCATCAGAGTCTGGGGCCACTGCAGTAGCAGGCCGCTTTGGGGGCTGAGCAGGGGGAGGGGTGAGAATATCAACCCTGGCAGACAACATGGCTAATTCCCTTTGCACCCTCTGCGTCTGCTGTGAATTTGCAGAGAGCTGGGAAGCAACAGAGTCCATCAGTGTCTTTATGCTGCTGGCCCAGGTAGGCTCTGTATTATCAGCCTGTGACCCATCCACAAGTTGTGGGGGTACCCCACTGACCTGAGTGGCTACACCACTGGGTTGTGGCATCATACACGGTTCACAGGTAACCTGTGACTGTGAAGCTGGAATGAACTTTGTGCTGCACACCATGCATGTTAACTTTTTAACCATGATGAAGTAACAGGACACCCCCAGCAGCACTCACACGCACACTTGATGTGCTGTAACTCTACACAGTATAAGTGTAAAACACCTCTGTATTAGAGACTATGGTGTTGTGTACAAGTGGTTAACTAGCCAGTGGGTTAGACTCAGAGCAATATGAGGAGACCAGTACACCCCAAACCTTAACTCATGGATTAGAGTGAGCTGGTAACGCACAAAACACACAGTGATATGTCTACATAGTGTAATATAACACAGCTAAGCAACGCTGCTGCGCTGTTATAACTTGCTGTCTCTGCCGCTGCTGCAAAGGATCAAATCCACCACGCCGCTGAGGAGCTGTAATGGCGACCTCTGGGTGTGTGAAGAAGCAGGAAGCAGAGACAGAGCGCGCCCAGCAGAGCCTGGTCACGCTCTAAACGAAGCCCCGCCCCCTTTTCACGGAGCTGGCGCTTCCAGTATATTTATACTGGCATAAGAAGCGTTTTACATATGAAATGTTTTGTAAAACGTTCTGGGCATCCCTGGTGGTCCAGCGGCATCACCCTATGCCAGTGTGATAGCGGGGTGTCGCGCGGTCCCTGCGAGAGGGCCGCCGCTACTGCCGCCGCCATCTTGCCGCACGGAGCGGTTTGGGGTGTCCCCTTATGGGACCCCCAACCTGTACTCACCACTGACGTCTTCGGACCAGTCAGGGGGTGTGCGGCAGCTGGGAGGCCTGCTCGCTACAGCGCATGCTGTGCGGTGACAGGCCTCACTCAGGACAGACTGTCCTGCAGCAGGGTCAGCTCTGCACCTGAAGAGGCCGGGGACTGACTCTTCCCCTGACACCCTCGAAGTAGGACAGCTGCCTGGTCAAAGCAGCGCCCCAAAATAACAAACGGTACTTATGTAATATCTGGACTCCCGTTTTTCTTATGAGACCGCGTCGCCTTGCGGGGCTCGCTGCGCTCACCATGCTTCGGGCACAGTGGCTCGCTGCGCTCGCCACACTATATAAAATCAACTCAATGCGTAGTTGGATAGTAGGGGTATGAAAAAATGGGGTGCATTTAACATGGGAGTCCAGATAATACTTAAGTACCTAACAAACTAAATAAAATTTTAAGAAAAAATCTGGAGCATCCAGAAAGCACTGCCTCTCCTGAGGCACATTTTTCTAAACTGACTAGTGGAGGGAGATAGAGGGGAGGAGCCAGTGCACCCACACTGAAAGCTTTAATGTGCCTGTCTCTCCTGCGGAGGATCTCTATCCCCATAGTATAACCCAGTATCCCATTGGACGGTAGAGAAAAAATGCTACTGGAGTCAGAGAAGAACAAGGAGAGGTGGCCAAGGGCAAAGGAAGAGCAACCAAACCCCCGCTACCACAGAGGAATTAATTCTTAATCTTTCCTCGTATGACCGATCGGATTCAGAAACCAGCTTACTGCAAAAAGGACTGTCATTTGTGCTGTCAAAACTTATGAACGACTTGGAATGGCAAATTGATGAATATATATTCCTTCGGCAACTAAAACTCAAAGAATATTATTCTAACAAACCACCTTAACCTGCCCTGTCTACGACTACATCGGACATTCCACTACAGATGAAACAATTTAAACGCAAGTCGACTTTTGATCCTTATTCTATCAATGCCTCAATTAAAACCTTTGGCCGGATGGTCGATCAAGATGTGAAACTCATCTCAACATCGAAGGATAAACAGTTTCAATACTCTAATTTGACCAAACTAGAACATAATGCGATGAAAACTGTTGCGGATAATAAAAATCTTATAATAAGACCTGCTGACAAGGGGGGCGCTATTGTGCTCCAGGACCTGTCAGACTATAAAATGGAAATTTATCGACAACTATCGGACACCACTACCTATTTGATGCTTAAAGGAGATTCTACTAAGAGTTTCAAAAAGGAACTTCAAGAATACTTATTGCAAACTAAAGATCGTAAGATTATCTCTGAGGAGCTGGTTGAGACTTTACTACCTGAGTTTCCTATCATTCCCCTCATATACACTCTCCCTAAAATTCACAAGGGTATTACTCCCCCTCCCGGACGCCCGATAATATCGGCCCGCGGGTCGTTATTTCAGCCGGCATCAGTACTGGCCCCTACTTCAGCCCCTAATATAACAACATCAATTCTATTTATTAGATACTACCTCGTTTTTGAATAAACTTGGGGATGTAGTTACAGTACCTAAGGAGGCGTGGCTTGTAAGCTTAGATGTTACAAGCTTGTATACAGTTATCCCCCATAAACTGGGAATTAGATCTGTGCGCAATTTGTTATTTGCTGATGAAACCATTTCACCTATGTTTGTTGAAATTTTGGTGCAACTTTTGACATTTGTTCTTACAAAAAATTATTTTTTATTTGATGGAAAATATTATTTACAGCAGGCTGGGTGTGCCATGGGCAGTTCTGTGGCCCCCAGCTATGCTAATTGCTTTATGTTTGATGTGGAACATGATATATTTTTCTGTCAATTTATCGATGATTTATTTATGATTTGGAACGATTCAAAAGAGACACTTATGGCTATCATTAATCAACACAATGCATCTGAAAGCAGTGTTAAACTCTCAGTCAAAATGGATCAGCATCAAATTAGCTTTTTGGATGTACTGATTGACTGCAAGGGAGGTGTAATATCGACTTCTGTTTATTCAAAAAATACAGACAGGAACACGTTCTTACACAAAACTAGCTGTCATCCTGTGAAACTTAAGGCTGGCTTGCCCTATTCACAAATTATAAGAATGTGCAGAATAAACAGTGATCCAATGAAGGCAGAAACACAAATTAATGTTTTTATCGATGATTGCTGTAGGAGAGGGTATGATAGAAATGAGTTGGTTAAAAACAAGCATAAAGCGCTATCTATCTCCAGAGAGAAATTATTAAGCAAATGTGAGAAAAAAACTCTTGATAAACGTGTACCTTTTGTCTCTCGCTATGATAATCTTTCAGAGGCTATTTCAAAAGTTTTAAAAAAGGCTTGGCCGATTATTGAGACCGATAAAACGATTGGTCTGCATGAACATAGAATTATGCCCTGTTATAAGCGTAATAAGAACTTACGTGATGTACTAGTTAAATCTGATATCACAGACTTAGATATAAACAAAGAGAGATAATTTATCAAGGTGAAACTAGGTTGTTTCAGATGTACATGTGTCACTTGCAAACATTTGATTGTGGGTGATCAATTTTGTCATCCTCATTCTGGCAAAATTTACAAGAACAAGTTTAGGTTTGACTGTAACAGTATGTATACAGTCTACCAAATTTTGTGCCCATGCGGGCTATCTTACATTGGGAAAACCCAGTGTAAGTTTAAAGATCGCATGGCGGCACACCGCTCCGCCATAAAAGCTGCGCTTATTAACGGCAACAGTGAGCAACCTGTTGCTCGTCATTTTGCTACCCATAAACATCCTCTTAGTAGCTTGAAATATCGTATGATTGATTGTGTACCTCCTATGAGACGCGGCGGAGACCGCAATCTAGCTTTGCTTAAACTGGAGTGTTTCTGGATTGCCAGGTTGGATACGATTAGCCCTAAAGGGCTAAATGAATATTTGTCATTGTCTTGCCATTTATAAAGTCAGTTCATGGTATATATTGCTGCTATTAGATGTAAAGATTTTGCTAATAATTGATGAATTTGTTTAAATGTATCATATGCAGTCCAACTATGTGCGCATTAATGTGACAGCTGATGCGTAACCCGGTATGGCAACATGAAAGTATTCTTTTCTGTTTTCTTTACTCTTTATTCTTTATTATATGTTTGTATATATGTTAGTTACAATTAATTTTTTATATATATTTGCTATGTCCCTATCTGACTCAACCGCTGCCACACCTTAGTAACCTTTGATTAATATATTGACCAGACGGCTGTCTGTTTAACAGTGGCGCTTTGGACGCCGTGTTTCTCCATAGGGAAATGCTGCGCCTATTGTGTATATGTGTCTACTATGAGACCCCGTAGGGTGGCCCCGCCTGTGCATCAGAGCGGCAGGTGTGTCAGATTGGATTCACTGGGTGATTCTCTACTTAAGGTGTCTGCTTGTATGTGCAAGTTGTATCCTGATGACGGTTAATAAAAAAACCGAAACGGTCGTTGATATGAAGCTGCAGTAAGTGTTGTCTTCCTTTCTCCTACAAAGAACGTGAGTGCCACTTCTCCATTATATATATATATATATACATATATATATATATATATATATATATATATATATATATATATCTTACTAACAGTGTGATTTGAAAACATCTCTAAGGACTAGCGCAGCCTGTCTGTTTTTTATATGTATATATATATATATATATATATATATATATAGATATATATCTATATATATATATATATATATATATATGTGATATAACAGACTAACAGTGCGCAAAAGATAAGGATTATAGAAAAATGTCAATTGTCCAATTGGGCAACAAGTACCACACAATGTTCCTTCACGTGTATCTCTGTATAAACAGCACTCAGCTTTTTAAACCCGGCAGCTCCAAAAGCTCTCCGCCTCAGGTGAGGTAATCCTGGATCCACAGGTGTTTATCTACGAAGAAATAAGGAGAGCGAGCGCTCTATAGTGCATGAATCTGTTTAAAAATATTTATTTCAGGTACACACAGGTTTACAGATGGCATAAAATGCCGTACCGGACAAAGCACCGCAGATATAGAGCATAAGCGTGCTGTCTCAGCAGCCAGGTGTTGGAGTGGTTACACTCAGGCAGCGGTCCAACTTTGCAGCAGCAGCGGCAGTCAGAGGATGAAGTCGATGACGAAACGCGTTGGGGCGTGGCCTAGCGTCGTCTCTGACCAGAGTTACCTGTGGGAATTTCTTGCCGTTTGGACGTGTGGAGTTCCACTGCCGCTGCTGCTGCAAAGTTGGACCGCTGCCTGAGTGTAACCACTCCAACACCTGGCTGCTGAGACAGCACGCTTATGCTCTATATCTGCTGTGTCTAGTACCGCTTTGTCCGGTACGTCATTTTATGCCATCTGTAAACCTGTGTGTACCCGAAATAAATATTTTTAAACAGATTCATGCACTATAGAGCGCTCGCTCTCCTTATTTCTTCGTATATATATATATATATATATATATATATATATATATATATATATATATATATATATATATATATATATATATATATATAGGAAGTGGGGGGTGATTGGGGTGCGCTACCTAGTATAGAAACTGTACCTCCCAATAAAACATTACAATTTCAAAACAGAATACACATTTCTGAAATAGTGTTCTTGTATTTGAGGATGTTCCCAATGAATAAGCTCAGTCCATCTCTGAGTAAATAGTTCTTTTATTGGTATAGGGTTTCTTCACCAATAAAAGAACTATTTACCCAGAGATGGACTGAGCTTATTCATTGGGAACATCCTCAAATACAAGAACACTATTTCAGAAATGTGTATTCTGTTTTGAAATTGTAATGTTTTATTGGGAGGTACAGTTTCTATACTAGGTAGCGTACCCAAATCACCCCCCCACTTCCCTGATTACTACACCGTTCCTCACTAACAGGAGGAATTTTGGTGGTGCTGCACACACAACCCAGCGCAACTCAGAGTCAAAAACCCTTTCTTATATATATATATATATATATCACAACAAAACAATATCACTAAAAGTTGCGCTAGATATATGAAACGGTCGCCAATAACACTAAACCCCCTACTAGAGGAGTCTACACAATCTAACACACAACCCAATAGTGTTATTCAGCGCCCATAAACAATTTTATAGTGAATTCAGTCTTTCCACAATTTGTACAGTTATAAAATTATCAACCAAGATATCTTCTTAGATATAAAATATTTATTATAAAACATATAAAAAACAAATGCTCTGTATTAATTCTTTAGATAAGATTTTTGAATCCCCAATACTATGGGGATAGAGTTCCTCCGCAGGAGAGACAGGCACATAAGATCTTTCAGTGTGGGTGCACTGGCTCCTCACATCTATCACCTCCCACTTCCTCTCAGTTAATGAAAAACTGTGCCGAAGGAGAGGCGACTGTATGAGGAGGTATGTGAATAAGTCAGTGTGGTGAGATTTGCACCAGCACACCACCGTCAAACAAGAAACCGCAGGTGAATACTTAATATTCAGATGCCACCTAGCCTCAGAATTGACAACAAGACAACGTTAATGAAGTTACAGTATGTTAAGTTTCAGAGGTTAGACCTCACTGGTCCGACTGGACAGCAGAGTATGCGCACAGAGGTGGGCGCCCAATATCCCATATGGACTACGAGAAAAGGATTTACCGGTAGGTATCTAAAATCCTATGGGATACTGGGGTTCAATACTATGGGGAGGTTTCAAAGCTACCAGAACGGGCGGGTATGTGCGGAGACTGCTGTAACACCGCTTGCCCAAACTGGGAATCCTCCCTGGTCAGAGCGTCAAACTTGTAAAATTTTACAAATGTGTGTTAACCTGACCAAGTTGCAGCTCTGCAGAGCTGTAAGGCCGAGACACCTCGGGAAGCCGCCTGGGAAGGCCCCACTGATCTGGTTGATGAGCCTTCAACGAAGACGGTAGTGTAAGACCAGCCATTATGTAAGCCTGTTGAATAGTGGAACGTATCCAACGGGCAATGGTCTGCTTGAATGCTGGAGAGCCCTTCCTTTGTGCATCATACAGCATGAAGAGGCAATCCGACTTTCGAATCTGAGCAGTACGTTTTACATACACCTTAAGTGTATGGACCACATCCAAAGAAGGAGGTATGTCAGGATGAGCTGAACTGGAAGGAACCACAATAGGATGATTGAGGTGAAACGCTGACACAACCTTTGGAAGGAAATGCGGCCTAGTTCTAAACTCCGCTCGATCCTCATGGAACACCTGGTAAGGGCTTTTACCTGAGAGAGCTCCATGATCAGAAAACCCGTCTAGCTGAAGTCACTGCCAGCAGGACCACCGTCTTCCATGTAAGGTGTTTCAGATCTCCAGCGGATCAAACCAGGAAGACTTCAAGCAGGACAAAACCACATACAAGTCCCAAAGCACTGTAGGTGGTACGAAAGGGGGATGAATTCTGACAACCCCTTGCAGAAAATTCTCTTTAACACTCGCGCCAAGAGAAGTAGCGGTGGGAACATGTATACCAGCCGGTAACTCCAGGGCCAAGTCAGGGCATCCACTGCTTCTGCTTCTGGATCCCTGGTCTGTGAACAGTACTTGTCCACTGATTTAGCCGAGAGGCCATGAGGTCTATCTGAGGGAGCCCCCCAGATTCGTAATGATCCTGAACACCTGGTTCCCATTCCCCTGGGTGTAGGTCTTAACGGCTGAGGAAGTCCACTTCCCAGTTGTCCACTTCCGGGATGAATACTGCTGACAACGCCATGACATGTTGTCCTGCCCAGGAGATGATCTTGCTCGTCTCTCTCATGCAAGTCAGGCTCTTTGTTACTGCTATAATCAACTGCCCTCAACTCCAACTTGTTGATGTGTAACCTGGATTCCAATAGAGACCATCTGCCTTGAAGACAGACTCCCTGAATCACGCTCCCCAGCTTCTTAGGCTGGCATGGTTAACAGGAGCCAATCCTGGATCTGGAAAAACCGACCTGCCAGGAGATTGGTGGAGTTCAACCACCATTGGAGTGAGAGCTTGGTCTGAGCTGACAGCCGAATCCTTCTGTGCATCTGAAGGGGGGACCCTGACCACTTTTCCAGAATATCCAGTTGAAATGTTCTGGAATGGAATCGGCCAAACTGGATTGCTTCGAAGGAAGCCACCATCTTGCCCAAAAGTTTGAGGCAAAGATGAACAGTCAATTGAGGGGTCGTTAGCACCTCATCCACCAACAGCTGAAGAGCTGTTACCTTCTCCATCGGTAGAAAAACCTACTGTTCTACCGTATCTAGGATCATACCCAGAAAACTGCATTTTCTGTTTCGGGACCCGCAATGACTTTGACAGATTCAAAATCCACCCATTCTGAGTCAATGTCTTCATTGTCAGCTGGATTGCACTCCTCAAGGCCTCATCCAATCCTGCCTTGATTAGCAGGTCATCCAGGTATGGGATTTATATTTACCCCTTGATGAGGAGAGACATAATTTCCGCCATTATCTTTGTGAAAATGTGTGGTGCCGTGGACAGACCGAACGGCAACGCCTGAAATTGATAATGGTCGTCGCCCAGCGCAAATCGTTGGAATATTTGGTGCGGGGTCCATATAGGTATGTGTAGGTGGGCATCCTTCACATCTCTGGAGGCTAGGAACTCCCCTTGTTCCAGACTCTGAACCTGAACACCTGAAGAAAAGGGTTCAAGGATCTCAGATTGAGAATGGGTCTTACCGACCCGTCCGGTTTTGGTACAAGGAAGAGGTTTGAGTAACAACCCTGACCTTGTTCTTGCCTCGGAACCGCAATAACTACCTTTGACTGAAGTAGTCTCTGTATGGCTCCCTGAAGGAGTGTACGATCCTGTTCCGATGCAGGAAAGGCCGATCGGAAGAATCTTCTGGGGGGAGGCCTGGCAAACTCCAGCCTGTAGCCCTGCGAAATAAGATTCCAGGCCCAGGGATCTAGGCACGAGGCTTCCCAAACGTGGCCTAAGTGTGACAGTCGAGCTCCCACCTCGAGAATGTCTCGTGGTGGGCAGACCCTGTCATGCCGAGGACTTGGAGGCAGCTGCAGTGGCCGCACAGTCCTTTTGTCCTGAGGTATTAGTCTCTTTGAACTTACCTCTGGATCCTCTATTGGCATTTGAGGCACCCCTGGCCTTGAAGTGGGTTCTGGTGCTGGACTGGAGTCGTGATGGACGTTTCACTGCAGCTTGTGCTGATGGGAGGAATGTGGACTTACCAGCCGTGACCTTGGAATTCCACTCATCCAGGTCACTCCCAAACAGTCTATCTCCCGCAAAGGGATGTCATGCTGCGTTTTGAGTCTGCGTCTGCTACCCACTGACGTAGCCACAGGGCTTCTAGTCTACACATTCATGGCTGAATTGCGTGCATTTATAGCACCCAGCTCCTTTAGTGCTTTGCAAATCACCTTTGCTGTGTCCTGAATGTGGCGCAGCTTTTCACCTAGCTGTGCGACAGACATGTCCCCCAACAAACCCTCTTGGATTTGTGTGGACCAGGTATAAATGGCCTTGGCCATTCAACAGCTGGCTAGAACAGGATGCTGTGGAGCCCCACTTGCTGTATACATGGACTTGAACTGTAGCTTCAAGTCTCCTGTCAGTTCCATCCCTAAGAGTGGATACTCCCGAGACTGGAAGCAATACCTTCCTTAAAAGGCACGAAACTGAGGAGTCCGCAAAAGGTGGCTCCTTCCACATTTTCCTACCTGCAGGGTCAGATGGATATGTATTAACAAAGCGCTTAGTTAACGCCTTCTAGTTCCGATTGTTCCGGAATATAGACAGGCTGCCTTTACTGTGTCATACTGTACAGTGGCAAACGCAGGATTTTCAGAAGGGGGTTTCCAGAGGGGCGGAGCAAAGCACGGAAATGGACACTTAGGTGACCCAGTATATGCCGGGTCAGTTAAAGTATTATAGGTAGACCAAATGTATATAAATAATAAAAACATATATATATATACACATACAGGGGCATCAACAGCAGTGTAGGCCCCTGGGCATAGCAATGTATTGGGGCCCCTACCGATCCTCCAGAGGTAGGGGTGGGGGAAGCTTTGATGTCCCACAAGTGGTAGGGGGTATTATATCAACTGCTCAGCATGTAGGGCCTGGATCAGTAATTTCCACTAATTACCCCTTTACTGTACAGATGGTGGGAGATGAGGACATTGGGCTGAATGAAGGGGCCCTGATACATAACTTCCAGGGTGGTAGAGGATGTTTAATATGCTGAGGAGGGGTGTATAGTGGAGTGGGCTTATTATCCATAATTTTCTGGTGGGAGGATAGCTTGCTTGACTGCAGATATCTCCAGTTCCTGGAAATAGATTTATTAGATTTTAATGGAATTAAAAACTAGAGAATCCCACCTACCAAATGGTATTGGGGACTAGGGGATCAGAGTTCAGGAGGCAGAGCAATCTGCCAACGAGAATATAAAACTACATACCAGGTGTGTGGAGCTGGAGCAGCAACCAGCTGCTGGAAGGCTGATATCTCAGGTTCTGGGAACAGAAGAGACAAGCTACTAGTATCCTTTAAAGGGGGAGAGTCTTAGCTTTTGGAATATACCCTCAGAAAAACTCTAAGTCAGACAGAACCCGAAATATCTGACTGGGAAGAGCAATTAACAGGCTTGGATGGGGACCACTGCTTTGAAGTCATATATCTCCGGTTCCCAAGGGCCAATTTTTTAAATTCTTGTACCCATGGAAAGAGGGGACCCTCAGCTTTCAGCCTAGGGCCCTTAGACTTCTGGGGGGGTTTCTGGGTACTCGGAAACCCCCCCTGCGTGCGCTACTGCTGTAAGAAGGAATCCTCATCTGTGGGTTCCTCTAGAGCTGGGGTAGCCAACCCTAGTCCTCGAGAGCTACCAACAGTGCATGTTTTGCAGGTCTCCTCACAGAATCACAAGTGAGCTAATTAGCTCCATCTGTGTATATTTTAAAATGTGTTAGTGATTAATGAGTGCAGCTGTGCAGCAGCTAGGTTGTCTGGAAAATGTGAACTGTCGGTAGCTCTTGTAGGCTAGGGTTGGCTACCACTGCTCTAGAGCATGGGTCTTCAACCTGTGGCCCTCCAGATGTTGTGAAACTACATGTTCCAACATGCATTGCCACATTTTTTCCTATAAGAGCATGCCAAAAAACCTCAGGGCATGCTGGGACATGTAGTTCCACAACATCTGGAGGGCCACAGGTTGAAGACCTGTGCTCTAGAGGAAGGTCTAAAACCTCTCTTATAGCTCTGAACAAGGGCTAGGACCCCTATGTCAGAGCTTGCCCCTGAACAGATTTCTGTTCTTCCTCTTCCTCCCCTTCTTCATTAAATCATCCTCTGTCTCAGAGGAAATCACTGCTGCAGGCCTTTTCTGAGGCTGTTCAGGAAGGGGGGGTGAGAGTATCAACCCTTGCAGAAAAAAATTGATACTTTTCTCTGCACTCTGGGTCTGCTGTTATTAGCAGCCAACTGAGAATAAACAGAGTCCAGCAGTGTGAATACTGTTGGCCCACACAATCTCTCTTTTAAACCTGTGACCTTCCACGCAAATGTGGGGGCATCCCACTGGCCTGTGTGATAGCCCCACTAGGCTGTGGTGACATACATGGTTCACAAGTAACCTGTGGTTGAGATGCAAATTTCGTGCTGCAAACCATGCAGGTCATTTCACCATTTTGCTGTACAGTCACCACAATAACACACACACACACACACACACACTTCACTTCACTCACACTATCTGTGTACAGAGTGAATATAAATGTGGTAATAACACACATCACGTGCCCGACGTTTCGGGGTCTATCATGCCCCGTTTTCAAGGTGAGATGGCATGATAGACCCCGAAACGTCGGGCACGTGATGTGTGTTATTACCACATTAAAAATTTCGGTACTTGTTTCCTAGCACGGCCACACCGATTTGTATCGGGGTGATCGTGTCAGAAAATCGCGTCGGTCGCATCGCATGCGACCAAATCGCATGCGATGCGACCGACGCGATCGACCCGATTTTTACATTGAATCAAATGTGAATAGGGCCCCTGGGACCCTATTTTACAATGGATTCAATGTAAAGTATTCCCCAGACCCCCAATTTTACCCCCTCAACGGCACCCCGCGATTGACTTCAACCCGAAGTGTGGCGAGCGCAGTGAGCCCGCGAGGGGCGGTGGTACGCGTCCTCCAACCTTTTCATACCCCTACTATCCACGTCAGCGTGGAGTTGAGAATATAAAGTGTGGCGAGCGCAGCGAGCCACCGAGCCCGAAGCGTGGCGAGGGGACGCGTCTAACTTCACAGGTACTCCAACCTTTTCATACCCCTACTATCCACATCAGCGTGGAGTTGCGAATATAAAGTGTGGCGAGCGCAGCGAGCCCGAAGCGTGGCGAGGGGACGCGTATAACTTCACAGGTATCGACGCTTCGGGCTCGGTGGCTCGCTGCGCTCGCCACACTTTATGTTCTCAACTCCACGCCGACGTGGATAGTAGGGGTTGGCGTGAATGGTGGGGTGACGCTCACAATGGGGTTGGTTAACGTTTTAACCATGACGGGGCCATATACAATGTGAAATGGGTCATATTGGCCCACGTCACATTGTTTGCTATGTAAAATGGACTTAATCAAGTCCATCTCATCTTGTACCATTATAATGGCACAAGACCGATGCTCCCGATTTCAATGTTAAAAATATTTTAACATTGAAGCCTATGGCAAAATTGCGTCCATCGCGTCGCGGGCCATGTTAATGCCCGCGACCGACGCGATGCTCCCGATTTTGCCTTTGCCGGCAAAAAAACATTATTGTCTGACATCATATGTAAAAGTAGCGCCATTATTGTCTGGCATTGTGTATCAGGTGTGCTCTTGTTGTCTGGCTTGGTGTATAAGGTGCACTATTGGGGGTGGTGAGTGCTGGTGAGACGGAGACTGCAGGGGCGGCTAGTTTGTCTGGCTCCTAAATTTTCATCCTGGCTCCTAGATTACATTTTTTTTGTCAAGCCCTGGTATATAGAGCGCTATGTTCATACCAGGTGCCCAGAGGCAAAATTGAAGGTGATGCCTCCACCCGGGACTCCAGATTGTACATGTACTGATGCCACATAGGGGTAGATTTATTATAGCGGTTCCTTAACGCGCCGCTATAACATTTCCTTCTTCACCTTTCTAACGATGCGAAGCAGTAGGGGAGACTGACAAGATGTGCTAATATCTTGTCTGCTGAAGTACAAACTCCCCCCTCCCCCCCCCGGCTGGCTGGACTGGGCATGTGCGGGATCTCACTACTCATGCGAGATCTCCAGCGCAGCCCAGAGCTAACAGCAGGGACAGGGCATCCCCACCTGCAGCTGTCGAAGTCGATAGCTGCAGGGGGCGGAACGGTCAGCGATGCTGACCATTCATACATTTGGTAGGAGCCAGTTGCTCTATTTAAAATATGGCAGCTCCACTAAGCCTCCTCCCCCCGTAGAGCCGCCTATATAGTACCTACACCGCGGGTGTCATAGATCAGGGAAAGCGCTATTCCCTACCATAACGCATGGGGATAGTGCAAATTCCCCTGATGGACTGTTCATAAATCTACCCCATTGTGACTTGCCAATGGTACATCTTGGAGAATAAAGAATACGATTTGTGGAGACAAAGAATCTTTATTTTTGGGTGCTGACTGCAAATGAAATAAATAGAGCCCTGTGTTTTTTTTTCCTCAAGAGAAAGATACAAATTTATTTTTGTTTTGTTAAAAGGTACTTATTTGGGTACTTGTTTCCTAGCACAGCGCCCACTAAGCAATTTGCTTAGTGGGCTAGTCTGCGTAGTGAAATTGCATTGCATCACATGGGTCATTTTAGGGCCGTGCGATGCGATTTTCCTTTGTAATTTATTCACTGCTCTCTCAGCCCCGGGCCATCGCATCGGCCGCAAAATTGCATGCGATTTGTAATCGCATTCGATCGCATGTCATGTTATAGGGTGTTTGATGGCATGACATTAGGTACCCCCCCACTATCCACGCCAACCCGAAGAGTGGCGAGCGGCGGCGGTAGGCATCCTCCAACTTTTTCATTTCCCCACTATGGCGTGAAGTTGATTTTATATAGTGACGAGCCACCGAGCCCGAAGCGTGGCAAACGCAGGGGAATACATGTAAAGTAATCCGCTCGCCGCGCTTCAGGCTCGGTGGCTCGCTACGCTCGCCACACTATATATAATCAACGCCACGTGGATAGTGGGGTAATGAAAAAGTCGGAGGACGCGGGGCTCGCTGCGCTCTCCACGCTTCAGGGTGACGTGGATAGTGTGTGTGTGTGTGTGTGTGTGTGTGTGTGAGGGGTGTGTGTGTGTTACATCTATTTTTGGGACATACAATCATATTATTGTATACCTAATCGCATGCGATTTTACGGGACATGCAATGCGATATTGTGGTGTACAATTAAAAAGAATTACATGAAAAAAATCGCATCGCATGCCACATGCCATGCGATGCGATGCGATTTCCCTACAGTGCTGTATGTAGAAAATCTGGGCGCCATGCTAGGAAACAAGTACCCTTATCTGTGTTTATTTCTATTGTTATTGCTGAATATTCTGTCTATTTCATTATTTGGTGATTTTTAGCTGTTTAGTGTTTTGCCTAAAATAAAGCAAATAACAAACTTACAATATATTGATTTGTATGATGGAGGAGATTTTGTTCTTCATGGTGAATTCCAACACATCCCCTGTATTGCTCACATGATCAACTTGGTGGTTCAGGCATTTTTAAGGAACGGCTTTTTGAAGGGGAGTGGGGGGAGAGGGAGTTTCGGTTCCGCACACAGGTAGGTAGTACCCTGATATTCAGTTAAATCTAGGGTTCCTTATTAGGATGAAGGGCCGCCACTTAATTTGGGTAGTGTGGCGGGGGTGCTATCCAGGTAATTAATGTAGAGCTAGTAAAGGAAGAAAAAGGAGTTTGCTCGAGGGATGCACACCTTGGAAAGATTGGTAAATTTTTCTTAGTTAAAACGTAACTTTTATTTGTTTGCTTTTAAAAAGAATGTTGAGGGAACTCAGTTCTCTGCGTTCTTCACAATTTGGAATCGCAGGTCTGAGTCCACTCCGCTTGGGTGAAATGATAAGGGGTTAAAACAGACGTAACATAACACACATACATGTAAAGTGAAGTGCTTGTGCACTTGGTAGTAGGAAAGTGTGTAGGTAAAGATTAAAAGGTGTTCACAGGACGTGTTACTTGTACCTTGTATATAGCTGTATTATACCAGTAATGGGTTCTCATTCATGGGAGTGGGAGATGGTATACCCTTGCTCTGTGAAATGGTATCTGAGTAGAAGGCTGCCTTGTTAGGCTTTTATACAATATTCAGTACTGTATTGCTCTTTTAATGCACTTGAGTTGATGCTCTTTTATATAGTGATGATTTCACTTTTGTGTCATGTTATGACACTCCTTTTAAGAGACGTTTTATATTCTGCTTGATTGCAGTTAAATCACTATATTTATAAGAGTTCAGTGAGTCACTTTTTATTTGTTGCCTTGTGCCGGCCCTGTATGGTTTATGATGTTATTAGGGGATTCTCTTATAGCCTGACCAATTTAAGAGTTGTCGTCTCTGCATATAATATATGTAGGCTAAATTCTTGGTCAGGTTGGACCCGTTCTTTCTCTTTGTACCGGCTGGTAGTGGCAGAGTGATTGTTTATACAGTGTTGGCTGAAATTGTATTAATTGATGTTTGGCGGCTAGCCTTCTTTTATTGCCTAATTGGCTTCATATATTATGCACTTGGGGTGTATAGCTATTTTTGGCACTCTACTGCCATCTAGCAAGCATCAGTGTTAGCTTCTTTTAGCTATCTTAATTTTTTCTATTGGTGTGGTATATGGCTAAGTTCGATCACTGTACTTGATCCCCATCTAGGGGTTAGTGATATCAATTACATGGGTTATATTCCCTATGTTCTATCACATTCACCATCTAGTGATCGTGGATACAATGTATATGGGTAAAATTCCCAGTTGATAGCCTATACTTCAGTCTAAGTATCTGATGAGTGGGTACTGCATCTATTTCTTGTGTGCAGGTTAAGTCCCATTCAAGTTAGACTTGTCTCCACACTCCCCACTACACATGCATATACTATTCCATACTTATGGCTAATACAGCAAATACGTTTTTTATATAAATTGTGCAATCACAATATTTAAGGTACAGAGGTAGCAGAGGTCTGGGTTTGATTATTATAATCCTTTCGTTTTTCTGGTGCTGGATCCTTCAGGAAAACTGTATTCACAGTATTTGTAATCAGCTTTTTGAAGGGGAGTGGGGGGAGAGGGAGTTTCGGTTCCGCACACAGGTAGGTAGTACCCTGATATTCAGTTAAATCTAGGGTTCCTTATTAGGGTGAATTAACTTAGCCATATACCACACCAATAGAAAAAATTAAGATAGCTAAAAGAAGCTAACACTGATGCTTGCTAGATGGCAGCAGAGTGCCAAAAATAGCTATACACCCCAAGTGCATAATATATGAAGCCAATTAGGCAATAAAAGAAGGCTAGCCGCCAAACATCAATTAATACAATTTCAGCCAACACTGTATAAACAAT
The DNA here is from genome assembly GCF_055691185.1 of Crinia signifera. NCBI lineage: Eukaryota > Metazoa > Chordata > Amphibia > Anura > Myobatrachidae > Crinia > Crinia signifera. The sequence continues at coordinate 46,779,423 of NC_139228.1, read as the reverse complement.
CACTCTGCCACTACCAGCCGGTACAAAGAGAAAGAACGGGTCCAACCTGACCAAGAATTTAGCCTACATATATTATATGCAGAGACGACAACTCTTAAATTGGTCAGGCTATAAGAGAATCCCCTAATAACAACATAAACCATACCACAAGGCAACAAATAAAAAGTGGCTCACTGAACACTTATAAATATAGTGATTTAACTGCAATCAAGCATAATATAAAACATCTCTTAAAAGGAGTGTCATAACATGACACAAAAGTGAAATCATCACTATATAAAAGAGCATCAACTCAAGTGCATTAAAAGAGCAATACAGTACTGAATATTGTATAAAAGCCTAACAAGGCAGCCTTCTACTCAGATACCATTTCACGGAGCAAGGGTATACCATCTCCCACTCCCATGAATGAGAACCCATTACTGGTATAATACAGCTATATACAAGGTACAAGTAACACGTCCAGTGAACACCTTTTAATCTTTACCTACACACTTTCCTACTACCAAGTGCACAAGCACTTCACTTTACATGTATGTGTGTTATGTACGTCTGTTTTAACCCCTTATCATTTCACCCAGCGGAGTGGACTCAGACCTGCGATTCCAAATTGTGAAGAACGCAGAGAACCGAGTTCCCTCAACATTCTTTTTAAAAGCAAACAAATAAAAGTTACGTTTTAACTAAGAAAAATTTACCAATCTTTCCAAGGTGTGCATCCCTCGAGCAAACCCCTTTTTCTTCCTTTACTAGCTCTACATTAATGGCCTGGATAGCACCCCCGCCACACTACCCAAATTAAGTGGCGGCCCTTCACCCTAATAAGGAACCCTAGATTTAACTGAATATCAGGGTACTACCTACCTGTGTGCGGAACCGAAACTCCCTCTCCCCCCACTCCCCTTCAAAAAGCTGATTACAAATACTGTGAATACAGTTTTCCTGAAGGATCCAGCACCAGAAAAACGAAAGGATTATAATAATCAAACCCAGACCTCTGCTACCTCTGTACCTTAAATAATGTGATTGCACAATTTATATAAAAAGGGGATTTTTGTAAGAACTTACCGTTCGAACCCCTTTCTCTGAGTCCAGTCCGGTGACACAGCTAACCTTGGGATGTTCACGAGCCGGTCCTTTGGGAGGGTACGCTCAGACCAACAGTTTTCATCACTGCCCGCCCGAATGAAGCGTCCTCCGACGCGAACTCATGGAACCTGTAAAATTTGGTAAAGGTATGAACAGAGGACCAGGTGGCAGCCCTACACAACTGCTCCGCCGTAGCCCCATGGCGCACCGCCCAGGAGGAAGTGACCGACCTGGTAGTATGTGCATTAATTCGAGACGGAACTGGTCGACCTGCTTTACAGTAGGCAAAGGCAATGGTAGATCTCAACCAGCGAGCGATGGTCTGCTTAGAAGCAGGCCACCCAATTTTATGCACATCATATAGCACCAAGAGTAAATCCGATTTCCGAATGTCCTTTACCCTTTCAATGTATATTCGCAAGGCGCGAACAACATCCAATCTCTTCATTTTGTCCCTATTTTTTACCCCTTCTGGGGGAGAAAACACTGGAAGTACAATGTCTTGATTCAGATGAAAAGACGACACTACCTTAGGCAGAAATTTTGGGACTGTACGCATCACAGCCCTGTCATCATGAAAAATTAAAAACGATGATTTGCACGACAAAGCACCCAACTCAGACACTCGTCTGGCTGATGCAATAGCCAACAAAAAGGTAAGTTTCCACGTCACATACTTTAACTCCGCTGATCTTAGCGGTTCAAAAGGAGGATTCTGCAATATGGATAGAACCAAAGACAAATCCCAAGGCGCCACCGGCTGCCTGTAAGGTGGTTTAAGTCTAGCAACCCCTTGTAAGAACGTTTGAATCTCAGGTAACAAAGCTACCTTTTTTTGAAAAAATATGGATAAAGCCGACAGCTGCACCTTTAAAGACTGCAAGCTAAGGCCTGATGAAAAACCATCCTGCAAAAAATTCAAAAGCCTGGACAATTTGAATCTGGATGTGTGAAGTTTCTGTCTCTCACACCATCTAATGTAAATCTTCCAGACCCGATGGTAATTGGCCGCAGACACCGGCTTGCGGGCCCTCAGCATGGTCTGAATGACCTCATCAGAAAACCCCTTTTTTCTCAATAAGGAGGTTTCATAAGCCACGCCGTCAAATTGAGACGAGCTGGGTCCTTGTGAAGAAAAGGTCCTTGTCGCAACAGGTCCTGCCGAAGAGGAAGCTTCCAGGACTCTTTCGACAACCTCAGTACAGTGGAGTACCAAGACCTCCTGGGCCAGTCCGGAGCAATTAGAATTGCCCGCACTTCCTGGCTCTTTATTTTCCTCAACACTCTCGGCAACATGGGAAATGGAAGGAAGATGTACACCATCTGGAAGTCCCACGGAATTGTCATGGCGTCCACTGCCCAAGCAGTAGGATCCCTTACCCGGGAACAAAATCTCTGAACCTGACGGTTCAATCTCGTTGCCATCAGGTCTATGTCTGGGAGACCCAAACGACTCACAATTTCCTGAAAGACTTCCTAATGAAGAGACCACTCCCCTTCCTGAAGGGACTCCCTGCTGAGGAAATCCGCTTCCACATTCTTTATTCCTGGTATAAATATTGCTGACAATGCTGGTACATTGATCTCCGCCCAATTGAAGATCTTGGAGACCTCGGCCATCGCCATCCTGCTGCGAGTCCCGCCCTGATGGTTCAAATAGGCCACTGTTGTCGCATTGTACAACTGTATTTTCAGTGGAGACCCTTTCAGAAAAGTCTCCACCTGTAGTAAGGCATTCAGTACTGCCCTTAGCTCTAATATGTTTATGGGCAGTTTTGACTCTTCTACTGACCAAAGGCCCTGTAACCTTAGATGAAGAGCTACTGCCCCCCAGCCCTTCAGACTGGCGTCGGTCGTTATGACCAGCCAATCCCAAGACCTGAGAGATCTTCCCAGCTGTAAATTTTCCACATCCGTCCACCACAAGAGGGACCTCCTGGACTCCGCGGACAGTGATAGAATCTCCAGTTTCATTATCTTGGCATTTCCTGACCAACAAGCTAGGATGTTCCACTGAAAAATTCTGGAATGGAATCTGGCAAACTGCAGAGTGTCGAAGGTTGCCACCATCTTTCCGAGTAATCTCACTCCCTGCCACACCGACGGTGCCGGGGTTTGTAGAATCTCCAATACCATCAGTCGAATCTCCACTGCTTTGGACTCTGGGAGAAAAACCCTGTGAAGATGAGTGTCTATGATCACCCCCAAAAACTTAAAGCTTTGTGTTGGTGTCAAATGGGATTTGGGTAGATTTAAAATCCAACCCTGACTTCTCAAAAACTGTGTCGCTACCTCCAGGTGGGCCTTTAATCTCTCTGCCGATTTTGCTTTGAACAGCAGATCGTCCAGGTAAGGGATAACAATTATTCCCTGTAATCTGAGAGCTGCAGCCATAGTGGACATCACTTTGGTGAATACTCTCAGGGCCGTGGCTAGTCCAAACGGGAGTGCCTGGAATTGCCAATGCCTTCCCCCTATTGCAAAACGGAGTAAGGACTGGAAATCTTTGTGGATGGGAACATGGAGATAAGCATCCTGAATGTCCACTGATGCTAAGAACTCCCCTGGTTCTATGCTCAGCAGTACTGACCGCAGAGATTCCATGCGGAAGTGATCCACCCAGAGATGAGCATTCAAAGATTTTAAATTTAGAATGGGCCTGAAAGACCCGTCTGGTTTGGGAACTAAAAAGAGTATTGAGTAGAACCCTTTCCTTCTTTCCCCTCGAGGCACTGGTATAACTACCCCCTTCTCCTCGAGCGATAAGGCTGCTGCCATGAGAGAAGATCTGAGAGACGCTGTTCTTGGTAAGGGTGTTGGAATAAATCTGTGAGGGGATGGACCCCTGAGCTTTATCTGATAACCCCCTGAAACAATGGAAAGTACCCACGGATTTTCCGTGGCTACCCTTCAACTGCCCTGAAATTGCAGGAGGCGACCCCCTACTCTGGTTTCAGAACAGGGAGTCTCCGCCCCGTCATGCAGAGGGTTTGTCCTCCCCCTTGGCAGCATGTTTCTTATTAAAGGCGCCAAATTTGGACTTAGAAGCCCTGCCTCTGCTGGCTTGGAATCTTCCCCGGCCTGACTGACCTCTGCCAGATGCTCCCCCCCGAAAGGCGGGACGAAAGGACTGCTTGAACACTCCAAACTTTAAGCCAGCTGATTTAGAGGTAGTGGGGAGAAAGGTGCTTTTACCCCCAGTAGCCTGCTTGATGATCTCATCCAATTCTGAGCCAAACAACAGCTCCCTTTAAAAGGGATATTCTCCAGAGACTTCTTGGACTCACTATCTGCATCCCAAGCCTTTAGCCAGAGAGCTCTCCTAGCAGTAACAGACGTGACTGAGACTTTAGACGCCATCTTGGCGCCCTCCTCACTAGCCTCACAAATATATTCTGCAGTACACTTTAACCTTTCAACCATAGAAAAAGCCTCTGCATCATGCTGGAGATGATTCCCCAATGTCTCTGCCCACTTGATCATGGCTTTTGCCACCCAAGCCGAAGCAATGATGGGCCTCATAGTGAAACCTACTACTTCAAAAACTGCCTTCCGACAGCCTTCAACTTTTTTGTCCACTGGATCCTTAAAGGCCGCGCCACCCTGCACTGGTAACGCCGTGGCCTTAGACAATCTGGCAACAGAGGAATCCACCAACGGGACTTTCTCCCATACCTTAGCATGATCCTCCGGCATGGGGTACAAGTTAGCATATCTCTTAGCCATTAACAATCTCTTCTACGGAGCCTTGCCAGCCTCGCCTAATAAAGCCACCATGCCTTTATCTGAAGGAAAGGAAACCGGTTCCTTACGACTCTGCTTAAACACACACTGTGTAGCAGACTTTTCCTCCACAAGGTAAATCCAAAGCCTGTTTCACAGCTAAAATGAGATCTTCAATACCAGAGGCTGAGGAATCTGCTTCCTCCCCCTGAGACCAACATAAATCATCCTCATCCACTCCATCATCATCGTCAGTAGTCACTGGAGGTACCATAGGAGACCCCTGTCTGAGCATAACTTCATCAGATACCTTTGTGAATTGCTCTGAAAGAGAAGACATTTTATGTACCCCTTGCGCTGTGTCCTGCATAGCTTGCAGCAAAATAGGGTCTCCCTGTGAGAGGGGAAGTGATCCCTGAGATGAGGGAATAGGACCTGGTGATCCAACTAAAGATCCCTTTTGCCTATTTAAAGCCTCTGTTAAAGCCTTAACAGACTGTCCCAAAGCCACAGCCCAGGCACAGCTTCACAGGAAGGGCACAATTCCCCCTGGTCCAACTGTTCAGCCGATAAATTAACATCACAATTGCAATGATAAAACATCTTAAGCGCTCCCTCCCCAGCAACAGAACTGCACCCGTCCGCCATGTTATCAATAGAATATCAAACACTGCTTAACTTTCAGGCAAAGTCACAAAGTAATGCACCAAGTGTACTTATCTGTGTTCTTGTTGCCAGCGATTCAGCAGGGGAAGCGTTATCCAGAGAGACTTCTGAGCAGGCTCTGTCTTTTTCAGCTCCGCAGCAAGCACAGAATAATGGCGCCAGGAATTAGAGGAAGAGACCAAGTCTTCCTTACAGTGAGGGGAGCTGCCGCTTTTGGCGCCAAACTCACACACACAGGCGCTCCCACCGTGTCTCTCTCGACTCCAGTAACTCCCCCTCCAGGGACCACTTGGAGTTGCCCTGAAACGCTGGGCGTCCTGTGAGAAGCTTCAACTCCCCTGGGGGATTTCAGCTTCCAAACCGGTAAAGATGGCGGCCGCCATCGCTGGAGGACCCTTCCCCAAGATCCCCTTCTAACAAGGCGCTGGATGGGGTCCCCCGTGGCCCAGGACAAGTCTCCGTCTGAGCGGAGCTCAGCGCTGTGCAGAGCGCACATTCTGTGTGAATGTACAGTACATCACTGCACTCATGACACTGACAGGACGCACTTCTGTCAGCGTCCTGTTGCGCTCACAGCATGTACTGACTTCAACAGAAGTCGCATGCTGGCAAACCTGCATCTAAGCTAATGTTAATAAAATAATAAAAGCCTAGTCTAACTAAAAAAAAACAAAGAAAAACAGTGTGGCTGCAGCATTGCACCCACTCCTGTGGGCACCTAAACGAAACTGAAGCATGATGGGATGCAGAAGGGAGGAGCCTGCTCCCAAAGATTGAAGCATAGGTGCCTGGCTCCTGACGGACCCCTCTACATCCCAAGGTTAGCGGTGTCACCGGACTGGATGAAAGAGAAAAACGTATTTGCCGTATTAGCCTTAAGTATGGAATAGTATATGCATGTGTAGTGGGGAGTGTGGAGACCAGTCTAACTTGAATGGGACTTAAACTGCACACAAGAAATGGATGCAGCACCCACTCATCAGATACTTAGACTGAAGTATAGGCTATCAACTGGGAATTTTACCCATATACATTGTATCCCCGATCACTAGATGGTGATTGTGATAGAACATAGGGAATATAACCCATGTAATTGATATCACTAACCCCTAGATGGGGATCAAGTACAGTGATCGAACTTAGCCATATAACACACCAATAGAAAAAAAAAATAGGAATTTGGTACTCACCGTTAATTCCCTTTCTCCGAATCCGTAGGGGACACTGAAGTCTACGCTGGGGAATAGAGTGGTGTAATGGAGGAGTCGGCACTTTAAGAACTTGAAATGTGGCTTGGCTCCTCCCCCTCTATTCCCCCCTCAGACCTCAGTCTTAGTTGACCGTGCCCGAGAGGAGAAAAGAGACCAGGGAATCCCCAAAAGAGAGAGAGAGACTATAAAAACAACCGAACAACCATACAGTACCAGCCGGTTATCAACAACACACAAACGCATGCACAACCAAACACAACTGCATGCGCTAAAAATAAACCCCCCCTTTAGGCCTGAACAGTGCCGGGAGGGCGTTCAGTGTCCCCTACGGATTCGGAGAAAGGGAATTAACGGTGAGTACCAAATTCCTATTTTCTCCTTCATCCTTGGGGACACTGAAGTCTACGCTGGGGACGTCCCAAAGCCATCCCCACGGGTGGGAAGGCACTGGGCATCCTGAAGCACCGCACGGCCGAAACTGGAAGCAGAGGTCGCAAAGGTGTCAAACCTATAAAACTTAACGAAAGTATTAGGGCCCGACCAAGTGGCTGCCCTACATAGCTGTGTCAGGGAAACTCCCCTGGCAGCGGCCCAGGAAGGCCCCACCGAACGGGTGGAATGGGCCGAAATCCTGACTGGCGGTGACTGAGAAGCATGAAAGTAAGCCTGTTTAATGGTGAGACAAGTCCACCTAGCCAGAGTCTGTTTAGACGCTGGCCAACCACGCTTCGCCGAGGTATAAAGAACAAAAAGTGAATCCGACCTTCTGAGAAACTTGGTCCTATTCACATACACCTGCAAGGCTCGGACCACGTTCAGCGAGGCGGACTCTCCCGTAAGAGCTGGAACCACAATTGGCTGATTTAGGTGATAAGAAGATACCACCTTAGGTAAATAATCCAACCTGGTCCAAAGCTCAGCCCTGTCCGGATGAAACACCAGGTAGGGAGACCGGCATGAAAGAGCGCTAAGGTCGGACACCCGGCGTGCCGATGCTAACGCGAGCAATAACACCGTTTTCCACGTTAACAAACGCAAATCAATAGTGTCCAAGGGTTCAAAAACACTCGACTTAAGATAATCCAAAACTAAAGAAAGATCCCAAGGTTCCTCCGGAGCCCGCACTGGGGGCTGAAGGCGGAGAACCCCGCTCAGAAAAGTCTGCACCTCAGGAATGACGGCAAGACGCCGATGAAAGAAAACGGACAATGCAGACACCTGTACCTTAAGGGATCCTAGGCGCAAACACGCCTTAAACCCAGACTGCAGAAACTGCAGCAACCGATACAAAGAAAAAACAGCCGTGGGCAAGTTACGGCACTCGCACCACGCTACATAGGCCTTCCAAATACTATAATAATGCCGGGAAGTAACCTCCTTCCTGGCTCTTATCATAGTGGGAGTCACTGACTTAGGAATTCCCCGTCTGCTCAACAGTGCGGCCTCAACAGCCATGCCGTCAAACGAAGTTGCCGTAAGCCTTGGTAGACGAACGGCCCCTGCTGTACCAGATCGTCCCTTAGAGGAAGCTGCCAAGGATGAGCTATCAGGAGCCCCTAAAGCTCGGCATACCAAGGACGACGAGGCCAATTCGGAGCCACCAGAATGACCGTAGAACTCTCCCGTTTGATTCGTTTGAGTACCAACGGAATCAACGGCAACGGAGGGAACAGATATATGAGGGAATAGTCCCAACTCGCAGTCAGCGCGTCCGTCGCTACCGCTTCCGGATCCCGAGACCTGGAACAGTACAGCCGCACCTTCCGATTGTTTCTGGAGGCCATCATGTCCACCTGAGGCATACCCCAACGATGGGTAATCTGGGCAAATACCTCCGGGTGTAACACCCACTCCCCAGGGTGAACATCCTGGCGACTCAGATAATCCGCCTCCCAGTTGTCCACCCCGGGAATGAAGACCGCTGACAAGGCCAGAGCATGCCGCTCTGCCCACTGCAGAACTGGACGCACCTCCTGCATGGCCCCGCGACTGCGCGTTCCGCCCTGCCGGTTCACATAAGCCACAGCCGTGGCATTGTCCGACTGAATGCGAACAGCCTTCCCCCGGAGAATCCCGTCCGCATTGGACAAGGCCAGACGAATCGCCCGAAGCTCCAAGATGTTTATGGATAGCTTCGCTTCCTGAGAAGACCAACGACCCTGGAAGTGATGTCCCAACACTACAGCCCCCCACCCCCGGAGGCTGGCATCGGTCGTGACTATCGTCCAATCCCAGACTCCGAAACGGCAGCCCTCCAGCAAATTGGCCGACAGCAGCCACCACTGGAGAGAGAGACGGTTGCAAGGGGATAGACTCACCATCTTGTGCATGTGCACATGGGAACCCGACCACTTCCTGAGAAGATCTAACTGAAAGGTCCTCGAATGGAAACGGCCGAACTGGAGAGCCTCGAATGAGGCCACCATCTTGCCCAACAATCGAATGCATAGGTGCACCGACACACGCCGAGGCCGAAGCACCTGCCGAACCAACTCCTGCAGGGACAACATATTTTCCCGGGGCAGAAAGACCTTTTGGACCTCCGTATCCAAAATCAATCCCAGGAATACAATCCTTCGAGAAGGAGTCAGTTGAGATTTCTGGTAGTTGAGAATCCAGCCATGGAGTATCAACGTCTGGCAGGTCACCTGAATCGCCTGCGACAACTGATCCCTGGATCCTGCCTTGATCAGTAAATCGTCCAAATAAGGAACAATCTTTACTCCCAGGGAATGCAGTAATTCGACCATCACTGCCATTACCTTGGTGAACAGACGTGGCGCCGATGAAAGGCCAAAGGGCAGCGCCCGAAACTGAAAATGGAGATCCTTTAACGCAAAACGAAGAAATTTCTGATGAGGATCGTAAATGGGAATATGCAAGTAAGCATCTTTGACATCCAGAGATGCTAAGAATTCCCCCGGTTCCAGACCTGCGACCACAGAACGGAGTGACTCCATTTTGAATCTGTGGTACGCGATGTATTCGTTTAAAGCTTTCAAATTTAAGATTGGTCGAACCGAACTGTCCGGTTTTGGCACCAGGAACAGAGGAGAGTAAAACCCCTCCGTGCGTTGTTCTGAAGGAACAGGCATTATGACTCCCGCGGACAACAGCTTCTGAACTGCTTGAACCCATCGTAAAAAATTGGTGAGGAGGAGTACAGGCAAATTCCAGTCTGTACCCTTGTGCAATGACGGACAGAACCCATTTGTCCTTGCAAGACCCCTCCCAGGCCTGCCGGAAGTCCAGCAGGCGAGCCCCTACTCTGGGATCCCCCAGGTAGGCGGGCCTGGAGTCATGCTGCGGGCTTTTCTGTTTGTTTGGAGTCTGTGCGACGAGCGCCTGGTCCCGAGGAAGTGGTTGCGCCACCAAACCCTCTGCCTCTGCCACGAGAAGCGGTAAAGGACCCCCTGGACTTACCCCTGAACTTAGGTGCCCCCCGAAAGGAGCGAAAAGCCGGTCCTTGATAAGGCTTTTTGGGAGGAGGAGCCGCGGAAGGCAGGAAGGTCGATTTACTTCCTGTGGCCAGAGAAATCAGCTTGTCCAATTCCGGCCCAAATAGGACATCTCCCGTAAACGGAAGAGCCTCTACCGCCTTCTTAATGTCCGCTTCCGCTTGCCAGGACTTAAGCCATAATGACCTCCTGGCCGTAATGGACTGAGCAGAAATCCTTGCCACCAGAGCCGCAGAATCTCTTGCAGCCTCTCCAATATACATAGCAGACTCTGCTAACTGAATGAACTCCTCAGAAGAACCCTGGTCATTCAGACCTTTTGACAAATCCTCCGCCCATTTCTCCATGGCCCTACTGACCCAGGAGATCACAAAAATGGGACGAAGTGACACACCTGCAGTTGAAAAAATCTGCTTAAGCCCCGCCTCCAGATGCCTATCTGGCGCCTCCTTAAGGGCCACCGCCCCTGGGATGGGAAGCGCCGCTTTCTTGGAAAGCTTTGACACTGAAGCGTCTGCTAACGGCGGAGTCTCCCATTTTGCTCTCGCCTCCGGAGCAAATGGATCTGAAGCCTTAAACCGTTTAGACAATTGAAACTTTTTTTCTGGAGACCTCCAAATGTCCAGAAGAGGTTTCTCCAATTCAATTGACTCTGGGAAAGTGACTACTGACTTAGTAGACCTCCCAAAAATAGAAACCTGCGTCGGCGGCTCCTGCTCGCCAACATTGAGTGTAGACTTAATAGCCTGAATGAGGGCCTCTATACCCTGGGCCTCCTCCTGAGGAACCTCCTCCACAGGAGCGAGAGGATCCTCCTGAAACATATCCCCCTCCAGAGGGTCCCCCGGTTCTTCATCTGAAGTATCTACCTGCAACAATAAAGGAACACCTCTTTTCCTAGGGGGAGGAGGAGCACTTGCGGACCCCGAAGGCACCGCAGTGGCTTGGACTAAAGCCTCCACAGACCTAATAAGGTCTCTCGCCCAGGAAGGCTCCGCAGCAGACATGGAAGCCAGTTGCAAATGCAATGACTCCCTGTCCCTGCGAGACGCAGCCATCTCTGACGCCAGAGTGGCTAAAACACTAGTAACTCCCTCAGTGTTCAGGATGGGGACCGCCTGACTCTGTCCAGCATCCCCTTTAAAGCAATCCTTACACAAGGATACACCCTTCACATGCTGCGTAAACTGCTGTTCACACTTAGTGCAGACAAACAGCTTTGGAGAAGCTTTAGACTGTGACTTGGTTGCCATCTGCACACACACCCACCTTACACACACACACAGGTGATAGAAGGTGAAATATGCTACACAAGCAGAGACCCCAAAAAGGACCCCACACCTAGCGCAGAAGCACCACAATAGGGGGAGAGGAGCGCACCTTCCCCGAATTAGGCCCACCTGAAAATCTCTCCAGCGGGGAAATCTCACAAGAGAAAATCCCCTCCACTCACCCAGCGCAGTATCCAGTAACAGCTCAGGCTGAAGTGGGAGAGAGTCCTGCTGTCCTGTTCCGGTAGACCGTAGAGGCACAGCACCAAGGGCAGCAGCGTGGGCAAGTTATGGCGTCTGAGTACGCTGAGGACCGCAGCTAGGAAGAGGCAGCTCACTAGCACGCCCCTTCCGTCCTCATCACAGCGCGCGCTGCGTACAGCGGCGCTGATTGGCTGACTGCTCCCTGCTGGACCAGCGTATTAACCCTGGTCCAGCCGTCACCCAGTGCTATGCGCTCACACGCCCTGCTCTCTCCGGCGGGCGACGAGGCCGCGGCCCCGTAACACAAGCCGCAGGCGGCTGTGGCGGGACCCCGATGCCGATGCACCGGTGGCCGGAGTCAGCAGCGTGCGCCGCAGGCGGTGCCGCCCTGACCCCTCCGGAGAGCTATCCCACGATGCAGGCAGCCGGCACGCGCTGGCTGCCTGTTCCACATTTAAAAAATAAAACAAAACAAAGAGCCCCAACGGAGCCCCTTGCCCAGGGATCCGACTCCTCCGGGCACTAAACTAAGACTGAGGTCTGAGGGGGGAATAGAGGGGGAGGAGCCAAGCCACATTTCAAGTTCTTAAAGTGCCGACTCCTCCATTACACCACTCTATTCCCCAGCGTAGACTTCAGTGTCCCCAAGGATGAAGGAGAAATTAAGATAGCTAAAAGAAGCTAACACTGATGCTTGCTAGATGGCAGCAGAGTGCCAAAAATAGCTATCAACCCCAAGTGCATAATATATTAAGCCAATTAGGCAATAAAAGAAGGCTAGCCGCCAAACATCAATTAATACAATTTCAGCCAACACTGTATAAACAATCACTCTGCCACTACCAGCCGGTACAAAGAGAAAGAATGGGTCCAACCTGAACAAGAATTTAACCTACATATATTATATGCAGAGACGACAACTCTTAAATTGGTCAGGCTATAAGAGAATCCCCTAATAACAACATAAACCCTACCGGGCCGGCACAAGGCAACAAATAAAAAGTGGCTCACTGAAAACTTATAAATATAGTGATTTAACTGCAATCAAGCAGAATATAAAACATCTCTTAAAAGGAGTGTCATAACATGACACAAAAGTGAAATCATCACTATATAAAAGAGCATCAACTCAAGTGCATTAAAAGAGCAATACAGTACTGAATATTGTATAAAAGCCTAACAAGGCGACTTCCGGTTCCGGAGCTGGAGGAGCAAGCTGCTCTAGCTTAGTGCTCCGTGTCTCCCAGCCTCATCACCGCCGGACCGGACCCGACGATAACCCCACCAAACCTGCCATATACCGGGACGACCCCCTGCTACCTTATACCCTCACCTGAGAGTCACGCCGACTGCCTAGACGCCGCGATCCCGGCTCTCCTCCCCTCGCCGCCATTGCTTCAAGCCGCCCGCGTCCTAGTGAGCTGTGACGCGGCTGCTTACACTACACCCGGAGAGACGAGTGACACCTGCGGGACGCTCCGGACGTCCAGCCCGCCTGCTGACGCCTGCACAGACGCCCCGGGCGAGGCAGACGCCAGGGACCCGCTCCCAGCACCTGGCCGCCATTACAGCTAACCGCCCGCGCCCACGTGACCGGCGACGCGGCGGTACACATATCCAGCGCCGCTGAGAGTCCTAAAAGGACTGATATCACCCCACCAGACGGCTACAAGCACCCTGACCCACCTATGGAGACAACCCAGGAGACACAGAATCCTGCTCACCTTCTCACCCTCACCCACCATTATATCCGGTCACCTGCATCTGCATGATAAGGAAGGAGGAGGCTCTCATCTGTGCCATACCACTGTGAGTACACCAAGGGCAAGGGGAATACCATCACTGCCCCACTGATACCCCGTGACGCTGCAGCACTTGACCCCCCCTGCCTGCCACTACTAAATACCTGAGTAGGGCGGCGGATAACACAGTCAATCACCTCACTACCCTTACCTGCTGGCTGAGAGACATAACATTTTTTGCCACTCTGGCTGCTAACAAATCTGATAAAATGCTGGGGACCCCAGTAGCTGAGGATACCCCCAGACACCGTTCCTCTAGCCGCAATACTAGAGACAAGATGGCGGCGGCCCCAGCCACACAACCCCAGAACAAGCAGTCACAGCCCACTGGAAGGGGGAGAAAGGGGGCAGATGCCCTGGAGACTTTGTTACCAGCTCCACAAACCGTGAGCGAAGACTCATCCTCTATGCCAGGCCCTGGCTCACCTGATCCCCCCCTTGCTGACGCTAATCCCCCCCGGCCCACAGGTGGATCCCCTCTACCATCTTCCCACCATCTGCATGAACCCCCTATAACATATTCTGCTATGGTGAAAGCCATTCAGGATACAATCAGCCCTATAATGGAGGCCCATGCGAACAAAGTCACGCAGGCAGTACAAGACTTAAAGTCTCAATACAAGCAAATATCTAAAAGACTCACCACCACTGAACAGGTGGTGGGAGGAGTTTTCCAAGACGTCGCAGAGCTAAAGGATAAGACGGCGCTTATGCAGAAAACGCAATACCAGATCCAATCCAAGTTAGATGACCTCGAAAACCGATCCCGTAGGAATAACTTGCGAGTGGTTGGCCTGCCTGAATCCCTGAAGGGCACGGCCCTCTTTATCTTTATCCAGACCACACTGCCGGAGCTCTTAGGAATCTCTGAGGAATGTGCGGGAATGACTGTGGAAAGAGCTCACAGAATAGGCCCACAGAGACCATCTGCAGACTCCCGCCCACGCCCTGTAATATTCCGATGTTTGAATTATATTCATAAGGAGGCGCTGTGGACCGCATCCAGACGCAAAAGAGACCTCACTTGGAACGATACAAAACTGTATATTTTTCAGGACTACTCGGCTGAAGTGGCCAGGGCGAGGAAGGAGTTCGCCCCCTTATGCTCACGCCTGGCGAGGAGTAACCGAAAATTTGCCCTGATGTACCCGGCTCGTCTCCGTCTATTCTCGGGCTCAACGTTTAAGGACTTCTCTACAGTAATGGACGCAGAGTCTTTCTTACAAGAAGAGAACACCGGGCCGGCCTCTCCATCTTTGTTCTCCCAAGACCAACCTGCCGATGATAATAATGATGCCTAAGGCGACATAATAATATTCTTTTATCACACTAGGTGTTGCTAAGATTTAAAAGTTACTTGGATTATTGAAAGTTCACATAATACTAGTTTGTTACTGGAGCGTCGGGGGGGGGGGGTGGGAGACGGGGGATTTCCCTCCTCCCGCCCTCCTCCCATCCGAACCCTACTAGGATAATTTTCCCACGTTAAAATAGAAACAGGTTTGTTAAGCTTATAGTTTGTGCAAATTAATATATTGACTATTGTTCGGGTCTGGAATGGCAGGCAAACGCCCAAAATGGCACCTTTTGGGTACAATAGTATACCGCTCCAATGAGGCAGGAGAGACCCACGGACTGCTGGCTCGGATCTTGGGGCGCCTGCCTGATCTTGCCACACCTGCCACTTCCCGGAGGTTACTTAATTGTAGATTGCTATATTTGTTTATTTGTTTGTCTATAATAGATTGGAATGATGGGGAGACCTCACATTGGTCACCTTGTCATCACAGTACTCTTGTTAGTTACCCTTTCTACCCTCATGTTTTTCCCCCCCTTACGTCAGATCCTGTCTAATGTCAAACTTTTTATCCGTAGAATGCTCATCTTTACAACTAAGCTCCTAATGTTAAACACAGAAGTCGTGGTGGACTCCAGGACCTGTAAGTTACCTTCCCTCTCGACTGACAAATGACATCCATTAAGGTCGGTACAATCAATGTGGGGGGTTTCCACTCCCCTGCTAAGCGCAAAAAAATATTACTATACCTATCCAAGTTGGCCCTTGACATAACATTCATTCAGGAGGCCCATTTAGTTCCCGCGGAGATCCTGAAACTAAATACCCTGGGATGGGCTGTGTTATCCTCAGCCCCATACAATTCGAAAGCTAGAGGGGTGGTCACGCTGATTAGACGAAACATCCCAGTAACAACCCATTCAGCTCAGATAGACCCTGAGGGACGTTACTCTATATTAGACGCAACTATATACAACTCCAGATACATTTTGGCTAATATTTATGCACCTAACACCAACCAAAGTCAATTCTTTATCACCCTGGCGGCTAAACTACTCCCTTACGCCCACCAAAATATAATTCTAGCAGGTGATTTTAACCTGGTAGCATCTACAGCCTTAGACAGAAACACCGCATCCTCTACCAGACGCACTAACCCCAGATATGGGATTCAATACCTCCTTACTCAGCTACAACTAATAGATGTGTGGAGGGCATGCCACCCCATTGAAAGGGAATACACCTGCCTCTCAGCAGCACACGGCACTCTCTCTAGAATCGATTATATACTGATATCCTCTTCCCTTTTTCCAAAAGTGGAGGGGTCAGCACTAGAACATATCGGACCATGGTGTCTGTTGGGTGGCTGTGGCGACATCTGTAGATAGAGGACCAATTAGACAGTGGAGATTCCCATCCCAGTTGACAGAAACTCCATCTTTTCGAAATATGTTAGAAGCGTCCTGGATGGACTACGCAAACAATAACCCCCAAACAGAAGAGGAGTCCCCCTCCCTGTTTTGGCAAGCCTCTAAACCTGTCCTGAGAGGAAATATTATGTCTTACACGGCTAAGCATAAGAAAGATTCCCAGAAACTGTACATTGAAGCTCAGACACGCCTCACTGAGGCATATCACAATTTCCAGGCTTCCCCCACCCTAGCGAATAAAACTAAATACACTGAACAGAAAACACTTTTCGATGCCCTACTGGTCCAACTGGAGACCAAACTTACTTTCCTATCACAGGCAAGGTACCATAGATATGGCAACAGATCTAACCGATTGATGTCTAACCTACTTAGGGGACAACACCCTCCCTCGACTATACAGGCCTTACGTAGAGGGGATGGCATGGTGATCCATTCCGGACAGCAAATCACTGAAACCCTACGTGACTTCTACGAGACACTCTACTCTCCCCCCCATATTGACGAACAACAAAGGGCAACTTTCTGGGAACCCCTCTCGCACCCAACACTAGATACAGATTCATCTAATACTCTGATAACTCCTATCACTGAGGAAGAGGTACTGGCCACGATAAAGACACTCAAAACAGGTAAATCTCCGGGACCGGACGGCCTGCCCAACGAATACTATAAATTACTAGCTCCCAAGATTGTTAAACCCCTCTCGGACCTCTTTAATCTAATCCTACGAGGCTCCCCCCCCCCCTTATACTTTAATTCGGCCATCCTCAAAATCATCCACAAACCCGGTAGAGACCCACTTCTCCCAAGTTCCTATCGCCCAATCTCACTCCTTAACACAGATTATAAAATCTTTACGAAAATCCTAGCGGACAGGCTCAAGTTCAAACTTCCCTCTCTGGTCCATTCCGATCAAACGGGCTTTGTATGGGGCAGACACTCTGCCCTTAATGTACGTAAGGCATTGACAGTCATGCAGTGGGTGGAATCCACAGATAACTCCGAGCCCTGTGCTTTACTCTCATTAGACGCCGAAAAGGCTTTTGACCTTGTCACGTGGGACCACTTATTCTTTACTATGGAAAGATTTGGGCTTCCGGAGGAATTCACCCGCACAATTAAGTTGCTATACTCGGGATCATCCTCCCAAATATTAACCAACAACTATATGTCTAACCCCATACCACTATTTAGGGGAACTAGACAGGGTTGTCCCCTGTCTCCCCTACTGTTTGCTCTGGCAGTGGAACCTCTAGCTATAGCATTGAGAGCTTCCGAGAGTTTTACGGGTGTGCGGGTGGCTTCCTCCGAGGTCAAGCTAAGTCTCTTTGCAGACGATATATTATTGTTTATATCTAAACCTAACACTTCTATCCCAGCGATCCAGAAAATTATACTACATTTCTCCCAATTCTCTGGCTTCCGAGTAAATTATGATAAGTCTAGGCTCCTACCACTCTCAGCTCCCTCCACAACATCAGACACATCTCACCATACCTCACAATTCACTATATGCCCACACACACTCAAGTACCTGGGAGTCCTGATCCCTAAAAAACTGAAGGATCTTTATAATATTAATATTCCCCCCTCCCTGACATCGGTCGACAAATTGCTGTCCGGATGGATGGAATTGCCTCTATCCCTCGCAGGTAGGATCACAGTAATCAAGACTATAGCTTTTCCCAAGCTGTCTTATCTCCTACAGATGTTGCCACTCCAGATCCACAGCACAGATCTACAGAAACTTAAAACCTTATACCTCAAATTTGCATGGGCAGGGAAGAGGGCCCGTATACCATTTAATAGACTTAAACTTAGCAAATTTGATGGCGGATTTGGCATGCCTGATATACAAGCGTTCTCCCAAGCAGCTCATTTTAGATATATTACGGACTGGTTCACCTCTAGGTCGGAGTATACTATCCCTACTTTAGAGAAACAAATATTCAAACAGTATTCCCCGGCAGCACTTTTACATGCCCCAATACGACTGATACCTAAGTCAATCAGAGACTCCAT
The DNA here is from genome assembly GCF_055691185.1 of Crinia signifera. NCBI lineage: Eukaryota > Metazoa > Chordata > Amphibia > Anura > Myobatrachidae > Crinia > Crinia signifera. The sequence goes on along the minus strand of NC_139228.1, from coordinate 46,761,247 downwards.
TCTGTTCAGGGCGACTTACAGGTCCTGGAGGCAAATCAACAAGACTTTACACAGACGGTTCACTTCTTCACCATTTACCACCCTCTGGGGTAACCCCCTGTTCTCCCCGGGTCTGGAGGGTGCGGAGTTTCTCGGCTGGAGGGACAGGGGCATTACAAGTATACGCAAAATATTCGATCCAGGAGGTGGGATACTTCCATTCTCTGCATTACAGGAGAGATATAAGCTGCCGCACCGTCAGTTCTATATGTACCTCCAGTCGAGACACTTTGCACAAGCTCACTTAAAGCCAATGGACAGGGAATCAGATGTGGACCCCATTACTGATTTATTGAGACCAGACTGTGTGCTGGGATATAGAATCAAATATTTATACTCGGCTCTTATAGCGACAGGGAAGGAGACACATCACCAACAACTCCAAACCAAATGGGTCAAAGATATCCCAGACCTACCACCACTAGCAAGTGTATTCAAAAAACTTTCAGTCACCATGAGACACCTGCAGTCGGTTGCTTTACAGGAGACCCACACAAAATTTTTAAATAGAGCATACATAGCCCCGGTACAGAGGGCGCATTTCGTCCCCAGTGACACGGGATGCTGTTACAAATGCCAAAAAACAAATGCCACGTATTTTCACAATTTTTGGGAATGCAGAAAAATCAGATTCTTTTGGGACAAGGTGATAAACTTTGTTAATACTACATATTCTCTGAGGCTCCGGAAGCACCCGACTGCATGTCTGTTCCTGTATTTCAGTGACTGGGATCTTGGCCCGAACAAGAGGCTGATTATCCCGGTTCTCACTATTATATTAACAATTGCTAAAAAATTGATATTAACACACTGGATACATAGGAGATCCCCTACCATAATGGAGCTAAAGCAAGCTATCCTAAACACGCTATTTTATGAGAGGCAGGCATTAAGAGCTGACCTTGAGAAAGGCGCTATGCGTTTTTATAAAAAATGGGAACTCTATATCAGTAGTTTAGACCACCTAACACAAAGCCGAATTCAAAAAATGTTTGAGACTACGACGTGGTATCTGCTCAGGCAACTATCTGCTTAAAAGAAGATGTCTCTGTGATGTCACCCATGGCTTCTCTGATGAGGAAAGGATAAATGAGCTGTATCTCCAGAAGCTTCTTAAACAGATAAATTAGACAAGAATTCACTAAATTGATCCTGCTTTTGTCTGACATCTCCCCCCCCCCTCCCTCCCCCCCCCCCTACCCTCCCAATGCTCACCCACCCCGTTTACCTTGATATGTTCTTAGATAAGTTTAGAAGATTTTATTCTTTGTGAGACTGAAAACTTGATTTATTAGAATTATTATAATTAGAGTCTATGTTGACCCTCTAAGATTTGGAGCCAATGCGGCCCTATACCTTTGATTACCTACTAAAAGTTCTGATCAGATTACCCATAGACTTGACCCTCACCTACAAGACTGAGAGGAAAAAGGAAATCAAACCAACGAGTCTTGAATGTCTGTTATACGTTTTTTCTTTTTATTATTAACCAATCTGATTTTCTGTTACATAATAGAGTTATATTGCAGAAATCTCACCATAATGCAATGAAAATTTATAAGCAAGTCTCTAGTTATTATGATAATGTTAATATATGTATGACATTATACCCTGTATTCTGAACGAACTGATACATGGATGTACCCATATCTTATCATATGGTTGTTATGTCTCACACTGTCCGTGCATTTTACCTTTTATGTACTAAAAGAATGAAAAATATAATAAAATTGTTTAACAAAAAAAAAAAAAAGCCTAACAAGGCAGCCTTCTACTCAGATACCATTTCACGGAGCAAGGGTATACCATCTCCCACTCCCATGAATGAGAACCCATTACTGGTATAATACAGCTATATACAAGGTACAAGTAACACGTCCAGTGAACACCTTTTAATCTTTACCTACACACTTTCCTACTACCAAGTGCACAAGCACTTCACTTTACATGTATGTGTGTTATGTACGTCTGTTTTAACCCCTTATTTCACCCAAGCGGAGTGGACTCAGACCTGCGATTCCAAATTGTGAAGAACGCAGAGAACTGAGTTCCCTCAACATTCTTTTTAAAAGCAAACAAATAAAAGTTACGTTTTAACTAAGAAAAATTTACCAATCTTTCCAAGCTGTGCATCCCTCGAGCAAACATCTTTTTCTTCCTTTACTAGCTCTACATTAATTGCCTGGATAGCACCCCCGCCACACTACCCAAATTAAGTGGCGGCCCTTCACCCTAATAAGGAACCCTAGATTTAACTGAATATTAGGGTACTACCTACCTGTGTGCGGAACCGAAACTCCCTCTCCCCCCACTCCCCTTCAAAAAGCTGATTACAAATACTGTGAATACAGTTTTCCTGAAGGATCCAGCACCAGAAAAACCGAAAGGATTATAATAATCAAACCCAGACCTCTGCTACCTCTGTACCTTAAATAATGTGATTGCACAATTTATATAAAAAACGTATTTGCTGTATTAGCCATAAGTATGGAATAGTATATGCATGTGTAGTGTGGAGTGTGGATACCAGTCTAACTTGAATGGGACTTAACCTGCACACAAGAAATAGATGCAGCACCCACTCATCAGATACTTAGACTGAAGTATAGGCTATCAACTGGGAATTTTACCCATATACATTGTATCCCTGATCACTAGATGGTGAATGTGATAGAACATAGGGAATATAACCCATGTAATTTATATCACACCCCTAGATGGGGATCAAGTACAGTGATCGAACTTAGCCATATACCACACCAATAGAAAAAAAAATTAAGATAGCTAAAAGAAGCTAACACTGATGCTTGCTAGATGGCAGCAGAGTGCCAAGAATAGCTATCAACCCCAAGTGCATAATATATGAAGCCAATTAGGCAATAAAAGAAGGCTAGCCGCCAAACATCAATTAATACAATTTCAGCCAACACTGTATAAACAATCACTCTGCCACTACCAGCCGGTACAAAGAGAAAGAATGGGTCCAACCTGAACAAGAATTTAACCTACATATATTATATGCAGAGACGACAACTCTTAAATTGATCAGGCTATAAGAGAATCCCCTAATAACAACATAAACTACACCGGGCCGGCACAAGGCAACAAATAAAAAGTGGCTCACTGAACACTTATAAATATAGTGATTTAACTGCAATCAAGCAGAATATAAAACATCTCTTAAAAGGAGTGTCATAACATGACACAAAAGTGAAATCATCACTATATAAAAGAGCATCAACTCAAGTGCATTAAAAGAGCAATACAGTACTGAATATTGTATAAAAGCCTAACAAGGCAGCCTTCTACTCAGATACCATTTCACGGAGCAAGGGTATACCATCTCCCACTCCCATGATTGAGAACCCATTACTGGTATAATACAGCTACAGGTTGAGTATCCCCTATCCGAAATGCTCGGGACCGCGAGCATTTCGGATAGGGGAATTTTCCGTTTTTTGGAATATTTTTTTGTAGCCATACTTACCTGTCCCCTGATGGTGTCCGGTGGTCCCTCGGCGTCCGCGCAGTCCCCGGGCGTCCACAGCAGGCCTCCGGCATCTTCTCCTGGTCTCCAGCGGTCCCAGGAATGCATTGCGCGAGTGTGCGCGCGCACCGGTGACGTCACCGGCGCGCGCGCAAACTCGCGCAATGCATTCCTGGGACCGCTGGAGACCCTGGAGAAGATGCCGGAGGCCTGCTGTGGACGCCCGGGGACTTGGTAAGTATGAAAAGAGGGTTAGGGGGTTAAAAAAAAAAAAAAAATTCGAATGATTCCAAAAACCACGGTTTTTGGAATAATTCGGATAAGGGATGTCCGGATACCGGATACTCAACCTGTATATACAAGGTACAAGTAACACGTCCAGTGAACACCTTTTAATCTTTACCTACACACTTTCCTACTACCAAGTGCACAAGCACTTCACTTTACATGTATGTGTGTTATGTACGTCTGTTTTAACCCCTTATCATTTCACCCAAGCGGAGTGGACTCAGACCTGCGATTCCAAATTGTGAAGAACGCAGAGAACTGAGTTCCCTCAACATTCTTTTTAAAAGCAAACAAATAAAAGTTACGTTTTAACTAAGAAAAATTTACCAATCTTTCCAAGGTGTGCATCCCTCGAGCAAACCCCTTTTTCTTCCTTTACTATTTTTAAGGAACGACAAGGGCATGGAAGAGATTCTGTGGGTTGAATGAAAAATTTGTGGGCATTTCCGGCATTCCGCAACAGCGTGCAGGAGATTGCAGCAGCTGCAAGATGAATTTAATCTGCCCTTCCATCAGCTGAAGCAGGAGGTGCCAACAAGGTGGAACTCCACCCTTTATACGCTTCAGCAGATTGAAGAACAGCAGAAAGCCATTCACAGCTATAAGCAAGCCATGACTTTGGGAGAGGAGGGGATGTACACCAACATACATATATTCTCTTATCTAAAAATATCATCCAACATGACCTCTACACTCCTCCCAAGATCTGCGTCTCTCATCCACACTCATTACTCGCTCCCATTCCCGACTGCAGGACTTTCTTCGGGCTGCACCCACTCTGGAATGCCCTCCCAAGCACAATAAGACTCTCCTCCAGTCTCCAAACCTGTAAGCGTTCCCTAAAAACTAATCTCTTCAGACAAGCTTATCAAATGTCATAGAACCTTGCATTCTGGTGGAATTGATGCAATAAAGAATACAGTATCTATCCTTATGTATCAATGCCTATTTCCCTATAGATTGTAAGGTTGCGAGCAGGGCCCTCCTACATTTTTCACTGTCTGTAAATACCCTGTTTGTTGTATCACTGTCTCCTTTGTAAAGCGCAACGAAATATGCTGCGCTATATAAGAAACTGTTAATAAATAAATAAATGTACCTTAGCCCAACACATTGGAAACTCATATCGGTGCTGTGCAAGGTGCTGAAACCCTTTGAGTGCCAAAACTCTTAAGGTTCCCATACACTAGTAAGATTTATCTTCAGATCTGGCTGGTTGGAACAAAAACATGGTTATGGATGAGTGACAGTTTGTCAGTTTTCCAGCATTTCCAAGCAAATGGTCAACTGTCATCTGCTCTCATCCATAACCATGTTTTTGTTCCAACCAGACAGATCTGCAGATAAATCTGTGTGTGTATGGCCACCTTTAGTTTGAGCCAGGTGGTTCCCTTAATTAGGCTTTTGGAGAATCAACTTGCGAAATTGAAGGAGATCATCAAACAAGACCCATGCACAAAATATGCTAGACTTGTAGATCAAGTCCTTTTTTGTCTTCGACAGGATACACGGGTTGCCAATATGTTGAGACCATCTCATGGTCACTACATTTTGGCAATCATGCTTGATCGGAGGTTCAAGCCCTATAATGTGTCTTTCTTTCCAACTGACACAGATCTTACGACATGCAAAGAGCTCCTGGTGAGCCAGTTGGCAACTGAAGTGATGTCTCCTCCTTCAATTTTGCACAAATCTGCCCGTAAAAAAACTGCATTTTCCCAAAAAACATTTTTGCTGCTTTCACATTGCAAACCCGCTTTCATCCCGTTTTTTGTAAACCAGGCATGTCCAAACTGTGGCCCTCCAGCTGTTGTGAAACTACACATTCCAGCATGCCTTGCCATAGTAGTAGTACGTTTATTTATAAGGCGCCGCAAAGTGTCCGCAGCGCCGTACATAGCAAACAAAAAAACAAATTACAAGGTAACGTACAGGGTGTGTTGAAAGATACAGTATAAATAGGGGTATAGCTGGTAGAACTAAAATCAGCAACAGTTCAGAAGTAGGTGTCAAAATTGTCAAGGAGACTGAAGATGAAGTAGAGGAAGGGAAGAACAGGACAGGAGCACAGGTGAGGTAATGAGGTAGGGTGAGTACGTGAGGAAGGAGGGCCCTGCTCATAAGAGTTAACATACTAAAAATAGGTGGGTGGACGAACGAAATACAATAGGATAAGTAGGAACGGAGGGGAACGGAGGCAGGATAGGAGGATCAAAAGAGGTTAGGAGGAGGGATAGGCTAGTCGAAAAAAGTGGGTTTTGAGGGAGCGCTTGAAGGAGGTAAGGGAATCAGATAGCCTGATGGGTGGCGGGAGGTTGTTCCAGTGCAGGGGGGCAGCGCGAGAGAAATCTTGGACACGGGAGTGGGAGGAGGTGATTAGGTGAGAGGTCAGTCGGCGGTCAGCGATGGAGCGAAGAGGACGGGAGGGAGTGTGGATAGAGATCAGTGAAGAGAGGTAGGGAGCTGTGGAGGAGGAGAGAGCCTTGTAGGTGGTGGTGAGAAGTTTAAAGAGAACTCGGAAAGGAATGGGGAGCCAGTGAAGAGATAAACAGAGGGGGGAGGCGGAGGTAGAGCGGCGGGAGAGGAAGATGAGCCTAGCAGCAGCGTTAAGAATGGATTGGAGAGGTGCGAGGCGGGTGAGAGGTAGCCCAGAGAGAAGGATGTTGCAGTAGTCAAGGCGGGAGATGACAAGAGAGTGAATGAGAATTTTGGTCGCGTCAGTGGAGAGGAATGGTCTGATGCGTGAGATGTTGCGTAGGTGAAAGCGGCAAGACTGTGAGAGAGCACGAATGTGGGGGGTGAAAGAGAGGGAGGAGTCAATGATGACACCGAGGCAGCGCGTTTGGTCGGTGGACGTGATCTCGGTTTCACCAATGCTGATGGAGATAGTGGGAGAAGAGGGGATGTTCGGGGGATGGAAGATTAGAAGTTCAGTTTTAGCCATGTTTAGTTTCAGGAAGCGTTGGGTCATCCAGGCTGAGATGGCCGTGAGGCATTCGGAGACCTTGGACAGGAGTGATGGGGATAAGTCGGGGGAGGAGAGATAGATTAGGGTATCATCAGCATAAAGGTGGTAATGAAAACCATAGGAGCTGATGAGGGTGCCCAGAGAGGTGGTGTAGAGGGAGAAGAGGAGAGGGCCAAGGACTCACCCTTGGGGAACACCGACTGGCTGGGGGGTAGTAGGAGAGGAGGAGCTCGGAGTGGAGACGGAAAAGGAGCGATCGGAGAGGTATGAGGTGAACCAGGAGAAGACCGTGCCAGTGATGCCAAAGGAGCGGAGGGTGTTGAGCAGGAGAGGGTGGTCAACAGTGTCAAAGGCAGCCGACAGATCAAGCTGGATAAGGATAGAGAAGAGGCCTTTGGATTTAGCCGATAGTAGATCGTTAGTGACTTTGGTCAGGGCAGTTTCAGTGGAATGTAAAGGATGGAACCCGGATTGGAGGGGGTCTAGAATGGAGTTAGCAGTAAGGTGGCTTAGGAGACGATTATAGGTCAGACGTTCTAGGAGTTTGGAGGCAAAAGGGAGGAGGGAGATGGGCCTGTAGTTGGATGGAGAGTTGGGGTCCAGATTTGTTTTTTTGAGAATTGGGGAGACAAGAGCGTGTTTGAAGGAGGAAGGGAAGATCCCAGAGGATAGGGAAAGATTAAAGAGGTGAGCCAGGTGAGAGCAGACTGATGGACTGAGACGACGGATAATATTGGAGGGGATAGGATCGAGCGGGCAGGTGGAGGGAGAAGCGGATTGGAGGATAGAGTGGACTTCAGCAGCAGTGGTGGGGTAAAATGAGGACAGGGGTTGGAAGGAGGGGAGTGGAAACTGTTAATAAATAAATAAATGTACCTTAGCCCAACACATTGGAAACTCATATCGGTGCTGTGCAAGGTGCTGAAACCCTTTGAGTGCCAAAACTCTTAAGGTTCCCATACACTAGTAAGATTTATCTTCAGATCTGGCTGGTTGGAACAAAAACATGGTTATGGATGAGTGACAGTTTGTCAGTTTTCCAGCATTTCCAAGCAAATGGTCAACTGTCATCTGCTCTCATCCATAACCATGTTTTTGTTCCAACCAGACAGATCTGCAGATAAATCTGTGTGTGTATGGCCACCTTTAGTTTGAGCCAGGTGGTTCCCTTAATTAGGCTTTTGGAGAATCAACTTGCGAAATTGAAGGAGATCATCAAACAAGACCCATGCACAAAATATGCTAGACTTGTAGATCAAGTCCTTTTTTGTCTTCGACAGGATACACGGGTTGCCAATATGTTGAGACCATCTCATGGTCACTACATTTTGGCAATCATGCTTGATCGGAGGTTCAAGCCCTATAATGTGTCTTTCTTTCCAACTGACACAGATCTTACGACATGCAAAGAGCTCCTGGTGAGCCAGTTGGCAACTGAAGTGGTCTCCTCCTTCAATGTTGCACAAATCTGCCCGTAAAAAACTGCATTTTCCCAAAAAACATTTTTGCTGCTTTCACATTGCAAACCCGCTTTCATCCCGTTTTTTGTAAACCAGGCATGTCCAAACTGTGGCCCTCCAGCTGTTGTGAAACTACACATCCCAGCATGCCTTGCCATAGTTTTAGCATTCCCTAATAGCAAAACTGTGACAAGGCATGATGGTACTTGTAGTTTCACAACAGCTGGAGGGCCATAGTTTGGACATGCCTGTTGTAAACATTTCTTAAAATGGGTCTAAAAGCCAGTTAAACCCCTTTCACATTGCATGTTGTAACTGTTATATTACCATTTCAATACTGTTTTTGTACCATTCACATTCAACCCATAGAAAACAGTGGATGTCATATTAAATGGACAGTTCTGGGACACAGGCTCACATATGAGGTTTTTACAGCATAAAAAGGAGGGGGTGGGTAAAAATAAAAATAAAATAAGGTAAAATAAATAAGGTAAAAATAAAGTCTCCTCTCTGCACAGGGGATATGGTTGATGGGTCAACCATAAGATGGTCGTCAGTCATTAGGTCGACAGGGGACAAGGTTGACAGGTGTGTAGGTCAACACATGCGTTAGGTCAAAAAGTCAACAGGGGGTTTTTCACTGTTTTTTGAGCTGACGTGTCAACAGGCGGTATTTCATGCTCTACTATCCACTAGGGTGTGGTGGGAGAAAAAAAGCATGCGAGCGCAGCGAGCCATTCGAGGGGACGCGGTGCACTTAAAACAGTGTCCATGTCGACTGTCGACATTCAGGTTAAAAAAACTGCGAAAAACCCCATGTCGACCTTTTGACTGTCGACCTACCACGTGTCAACCTAGACACCTTTCGACCTTCCAGAATGTCAACCCAACGCTGTCGACCTAATGACTGTCGACCATCTTATGGTCGACCAAATTATCCCAACCACTCCACAGTATGCACTGGTTAAAAAAAAAAACTCTCCTCTCTCTGCTCTTTACTTCCTGCCTGTGCCTGATGAGATCACATTACAAGGGAGATAGCCTATCACCCTCTGTGGAAGTTTTGGGGGTGATACACTGCGCTCACTTGTGCGTTGATATGTGCTTTTGGGCGCTGCCCAGCTCTTAAGGGTTACCCGGTCCCTTATGGGTTTAGAAGAATTGTTTGGTTGGGCTTAAGGCGCTGCCTATCCCTTGTGATCCCTTTTTCTGGCAATGGTGAGTTTTACCTATGTGTTCTGTCTTTGATTTTTGTGTGAAGTTTAAAAATAAAGAGATGAAAAAGGATGGTGGATATGTAGTAGATTTTATTCTTGGTATTTAACAATATTCTATATGCTGTGGGTTAAAATATTAATGGGCTAGGAGATGTAATTACTTGGTGTTTTGAGTACACCTATAAGGGGTTCCCTGGTGTGGGAATTTCTCAGAGCCGTGTCACCCCAAGAAGACCCCCTATAGGGGTTCAGGTGACCCTATAGGGTTCCTTTAATGCTCCGTAGGTCCCTTGGGGGATCTACGGTCCTCTTGGGTGATGTGCAGTGAAAATATGGGGGGGGGGGGGGGGGTTGGAAGTGCTGGGGTGTGGAAAGGAGCCTGTGAGGGCTTTAGGCAGTTTCTAGGAACTCCTTTACAATCCCCCCCTATGTCCAATACAGCCGATGTCCTTTCCCTTCTCCGTGTAGGAGGATTTAACTTGTCTATTGTCTTTGTCTCTCCTCTTGATGGTGGTGGGAGTTAATGGGTGTGCCTTGTCACAGTGGGTAGGAGAGAGCCTCTGAGAAATTCCCACACCAGGGAACCCCTTATAGGTGTACTCAAAACACCAAGTAATTACATCTCCTAGCCCATTAATATTTTAACCCACAGCATATAGAATATTGTTAAATACCAAGAATAAAATCTACTACATATCCACCATCCTTTTTCATGTCTTTATTTTCAAACTTCACACAAAAATCAAAGACAGAACACATAGGTAAAACTCACCATCGCCAGAAAAAGGGATCACAAGGGATAGGCAGCGCCTTAAGCCCAACCAAACAATTCTATCACCCTCTGTGACCTGCTCATGACTTGTAAAAACCTTTTGTATTAAAGTTTTATTTTTATTGTGTCTGTGTGTGTTTATTTGACTATTTTTATTACTGTGGAACTACAAGTGCCAGCGGGCCCTTTAATGCCACACATGCTGGGACTTGTGGTTCTCCAAGTCCCTGCATGTGGTGCAGGCTTGCTGGGACTCATAGTTCCACAGCAATACACAATAGTTTTTCTATTTTTTTACAGCTTGATGCCCACCACCAAGGGACATTGAGGACAGCCCCGAGCTTCAGCATGGGCAGGTAAACATAGAAACATAGAATTTGACGGCAGATAAGAACCACTTGGCCCATCTAGTCTAACACTTTTTTTAAACATGTTACCTCAAACCATATTTGATCCTAATTTTTTTGTAAGGATATCAATATGCTTATCCCAAGCATGTTTAAATTGTACTACTGTATTTGCATCTACCACCTCTGATGGTGGGCTATTCCACTTATCTACTACTTTTTATGTGAAAAAATTCTTCCTCACATTTCCCCTGAATCTTCCTCCCTCTAGTTTCATTGTATGTCCTCGTGTTCTGTTGCTCCTCTTCCTGTGAAGAATGTCTCCCACCTGTACCTTGTTAAAACCCTTGATATATTTGAAAGTTTCTATCATGTCCACCCTTTCCCTTCTCTGCTCTAAAGTATACATATTAAGATCTTTTAGTCTTTCCTGGTACGTTTTGTGATGTAGGCCATGCACCATTTTAGTTTGTTACATTGCCTACCTGCTTTTAAGTCCCCTGAAATAGTGACACCTAGATCCCTCTCTTCCTCAGTAGTTTCCATTATAGTGCCATTTATAATAATAATAATAATAATGATATTTATATAGCACTTTTCTCCCAATAGGACTCAAAGTGCTTCACACATTGTCTTTACTGCTCGAAATACAAAACAAGCTTAACAGTAGATGTCAGTGAAATGCTTGAGTAAATAAGTATGTCTTTAGTCTATTTTTAAAGGATTCTATAGTGGGCGCTTCTCGCACTGTGCGAGGAAGAGAGTTCCACAGAGTTGGAGCAGCAAAGTTGAAAGCTCGACCCCCAGATGAATTCAGGGAGATTCTGGGTACTGTTAGTAGTCCTTCTTCAGTGGATCGTAGTAATCGAGTAGGACAGTAAGGGATCAGCAGCTGTTGCAGGTACCTTGGGCCCTGGTCATGTAGGGCCTTGAAAGTGAGTAAGCCAATCTTGAAAACGATTCGCCATTTTACAGGTAGCCAGTGAAGGGCGTAGAGAATGGGAGTTATGTGGCAGGAGCGGGGCTGGTTAGTTAATAGTCTGGCGGCTGCATTTTGTACCAGCTGCAAGCGGTGCAATTCTTTTGCTGGAAGACCCAGGTAGAGAGCATTGCAGTAGTCTAGTCGTGATGATATAAATGCATGTATGACTTTAGGAAGGTCTTCTGGGGGAATTAAATGCTTGATTCTGGCTATGTTTCTCAGATGAAAGAATGAGGATTTGATTGTGGCTGACACCTGATGTTTAAGTGTCAGGCCATTATCCAGGACAACACCAAGATTCCGCACATGATCAGAGTTTTTTAATGCTGTGCCCCCCAGCTTAAGACCTGTCAGTTGGCTATGCTGCCGTCTTGTCCTGTGATTTATCATCAGGACTTCTGTTTTATCTGGGTTCAGTCTCAGCCAACTGGCACTCATCCACTCCTGGAGCTCAGCTAGGCAGCCATTTAAGGTTGTTATTGTGTTAACGGTGCCTGGAGCAAAGGACAGGTACAGTTGGGTATCATCTGCATAGCAGTGGTAGACCAGGCCGTGACGTCTGATTATGTCACCAAGTGGAAGCATGTATACTGCAAAAAGCATGGGAGATAGTATAGAGCCCTGTGGGACACCACAAGACAACGGCACTGGTGGTGAAGAGTATACTCCCGATGCAACTCTCTGTGACCTGCCAGCGAGAAATGATTTGAACCAGCTAAGGACTGTGCCACCCAGGCCACAGAAATTCTTCAGGCGCTCAATTAGAATACCATGGTCAATGGTGTCAAATGCTGCAGAGAGGTCCAGAAGGATTAGGATTGAACAGTCTCCTCTATCCCTTGCATTTAGAAGATCATTGAGCACACATACCAGAGCTGTTTCTGTGCTATGTCTTCTCCTGAATCCTGACTGGAATGGATCATAAATGTCATGGGTTAACAGGTGGGTCTCTAGTTGAGTTGCAACCACTTTCTCAATAACCTTTCCTAGAAAAGGAAGATTTGATACTGGCCTGTAGTTGGTCATGCAGTCAGGGTCTAAATTAGATTTTTTAAGAAGTGGTCTGACTATTGCTTCCTTTAGTGGTTCGGGAAAAACGCCTGTCTGCAAAGAGCATTGAACTATTTTTGCAAATGCAGGGCCGATTATTTCCATACACCCTAAAAGAAGCTTGGATGGGGCAGGGTCCAGATCACAGGAGGAGGGACGCAACAGTCTGGAAATTCCAGCAATGTATTGTACATCCACTTGGTCAAAGATGTCCCATGAAGGCAAGTGTCTTAAACTGGTAGGCTTGGTCTGTTGGAACTCCTTTGGTGTCACTGTGGGGATTCCAGCCCGGATGATAGATACTTTATCTGCAAAGAATTTAGCAAACTCATTGCATCTTGACTGCGAGAGGGTTACATCAGGCTGCAGGCATGCTGGTTTGCAAAGCATCTCCACTGTACGGAAAAGCTGAGCAGGCCTATTTTTTGCTGTCATGATCTCATTTGAAAGGAACACTGTTTTCTTGCGGGTGATTGTTGATTGGTATATTCCAATGTGTTTGATTAGATTTAATTTATCCTCTGCCAGGTTTGTCTTCCTCCATCGTCTTTCAAGTATACGACCCCTTTTCTTGAGATCACGAATACTGTTGTCAAACCAGGGAGCTTGATGGTGTGGTTTGCAGGGTCGAATACGCAATGGGGCTATAGTATCCAGTGCCTCTGTCACAGCCCTGTTATAAAAATGGACTAGGGAACATGGATCTTTACAGGTCCCCATCACTGCTGAGAGGTTCAAGTTAGCTGCCATGGCCTGAGGAGTCATAGCCCTCCTTGGGCGATATTTGGTCAATTCCATGGGCACAGATCTATTTTGAGGGGTTGCGACTGAGAACCATATTGAGTGGTGGTCTGACCATGTGACTGGGTTTATCTTTAGGTCAGATACTTCTAGTCCAATCTGGAAGACAAGATCAAGAGTGTGGCCACTTTTATGTGTAGCAGAGGGGATGACTTGAGTGAGCCCGAGAGCATTCATTGTGCACATGAGATCTTGGCCAAGGCGTGAAAGCTCATCATCGACCCATGCATTGAAATCCCCGAGGATGAGCCATCTTTGGTGCTCCAGAACTAGCCCAGCAACAATATCTGCAAACTCTTGTAGAAATGTCTTTCCATCTCCAGGGGGGCGATAGATGAGAAGTACTCTGAAACCTAATTGTGCAGAACTCCGGGCAACAATGCACTCAAATGAGTGAGTCATTTCCATAGGGCAGACCCTAAGTTTTAGTTCTTTTTTAAAGCAGATGGCCACCCCGCCTCCCCTGCGGTCCAGTCTGGGGTTGTGAATAACAGAGTAGTTTGTTGGAACTGCAGCTTCCAGGATAGGTGCTGCATTTTCATCCAGCCAAGTCTCAGTAATACAGGCTATATCTGACGATTCGATAAGGTCAGCAATTGTAGCAGTCTTGTTTTTTATAGATCTGGCATTACAAAGGACGGACCTGATGGGACATACCCGAGGGCCTGCATTTTTCTTTAAGTAGTGTGTGTTGGCACCTTGGAGGTCATTCACAGAGAGAGAATTTACAGATCTGTACTTCAAAGCACAGGGTCGTCTGTTGGGTACTGCTTCTATTTGTCTCCTATTTGAAATTGGAGAGACTGATGACCGGTTACTTAGATGGTTACAGTTGATAGGAGGTTTACGGCTTCGATTCCCTCGGCTGCCACGGTGAGTTCTCTTAAAAATGCCCAGTGATTTAAGGATGGAAGCTTGTGCTGGATTAATAGGAACTGCCTTTCGTGGTGGGCGGAGTGAAAGTATAAAGCTGGAGGTGTACAAATACATTGGGTCCTCAATGACAGAGCAAGTATGAATTGCATTTGATGAGAGAGGATTGAACAGTTTTTTTCATCTATACTGAGAGTGATCCATAAATTACAGTGGTAATAGTAGTATAGTTATACTATATTGAGTCTTTGGATTTCTGAGACCCAAGTGCATGATTTTGCATTTTTTGGCATTAAACTGTAGTTGCCATTCTCTTGACCATTTCTCTAATCTACCTAGATCCTCAATCATTTGTTTTACCCCTCCTGGTGTGTCTACCCTGTTGCATACCTTTGTGTCATCTGCAAAAAGGCACATTTTAAGCTCAATTCCATTTGCAATATCACCAATAAAGATATTAAAAAGCACCGGTCCAAGTACAGATCCCTGGGGTACTCCACTTGTAACCTTTCCCTCCTTTGACTGTACTCCGTTTACTACAACTCTCTGTTTTCTGTCCTGCAACCACGCTCTTATCCATTCAACTATCTTAGAATCCAATCCCAAGCTTTCAAGTTTATTTAACAGTCTGCGATGTGGGACAGTGTCAAAAGCTTTACTAAAGTCTAGATAAGCTACATCTACAGCTTCACCTTGATCTATTACTCCAGTAGCTAGTGACTGGTTGAATAATTCTGTTATTGGTTTTACCAGCTCCCCTTTAAGCTCTTTTAGTATCCTTGGATGTATCCCATCTGGCCCCATTGATTTATCCACTTTCAGTTTTGAGAGTTCTGTGAGGACTTTCTCCTCTGTAAATGTACTTGTCTCTCCCTCAGTTTTCTGACTATACTTGCAACTTAACTGTGGCCCCTTCCCCTCTCTTTCAGCAGTGAATACTGAGCAGAAATAATTATTAATATTATCTGCTATTACATTGTCCCCCTCAAGAAAACTTCCACTCTCTGTCTTCAGTCTAATTATTCCACTTTTTGTTTTTCTTCTTTCACTTATATACCTAAAAAAAGTTTTCCTCCTTTACCCACTGATACCCCTTTTCCACTAGAAGAAATAACCCGGTAATCTCCGCGGGGACGCGCTTCTACCCGGGTTTTTCTGCTAGTGGAAATGCTCCCTTTCAAATAACCCGGTTTGGATTCCCCGGCAATCCTACCCAGGTCATGATCAGGGTAGCACCCGGTTAGCACCCGGCTTCAAGGGTAGTGGAAACGCTCCCTAACCGGGTTATTTGACTGAGCATGTAAAAATCTTCACTGATTGGTGCTGCTGGGGCGCTGGTGAGTGATGTCATCACTCAGAGCCCCGCAGACTGCGCACATAGCACGGAGGACAGCGTTGTGTGCACATGTGCTGCATGTCTGTCCTGCTGACTTTCCCCTGCTGTATCAGAGGCTGCTCCAGCAGCCACCTTTCTCTCTGCCGCCAGCACCACAGGCTGCCCCAGCGGACACTGCTAATCATCCCGCAGCACAACTTCATTATGGCTGCCAGCAATTGGTCTGATGCTGAAGTGAAGGAGCTGCTGCTCATTAGGGCAGAGGAGGAAATCAAGCGCCAGGTGACTGGTACCGTAAAAGACGCAATCTTGTACAGAAATATTGCCCAGATGCTGGAGTCTAGGGGGATACACCGCTCTCACCAGCAAGTGCTTAACAAATTGAAAGCACTAAAGAGGCAGTTCACCAAGGTCTCTGACCAGAATAGGAAAAAAAGCGGTGCCGCACGTGTCGAGTGGGTCCATTACGATCTATGCTGCAGGGCATTTGGCAACACAGCTCTGATTAATCCTGTGGCACTGTCATCCTCGTTGGCCAGCCAGATGGAGAGTAGCCAGGAGCCACCAATGGAGAGTAGCCAGGAGCCACCAGACACACAGTCCACCATGGCAATGTCACCGTGCTGCCCAAATTCTCCGCTCCTGATTTCGGAAGATGGCGATGAAGAGTGCAGTCAACTTGATAGGTCTGCTTTGTCTGACACCGCACAGTCCATGGCGGAGGAGGGGTCCGAAACAGCAACGGAGCAAGCGACTGAACATCAAACACCAAAACTGCGTTCAAATAGTAAGTAAAAAAAAACATTTATCCCAGTTATCAACGGTATATGTTGCAGAGTGCCGCAAGTGTGCAGGTGGGATAGGGCCGCAAGCACAGGGCTGCAAACACCTCTGCTATTTAATGTTTATAGTGTATTTTTGTTTGTCCCACTTGCAGTTTACAAGGTGCCGCCAAAGAAGAAAAAAGCAAACCGTTCCGATCAAGCGGCGAGAGCTTTCTCTTCAGTAGTAATAGATCAACTGCGTGAAATGGACTCCGACATGCAGGCCAATGAGGATGCTCGTATGGAGAAGTTTTTAGAAAATGAAAGACAGATGCAGCACTCT
Organism: Crinia signifera; assembly: GCF_055691185.1. NCBI lineage: Eukaryota > Metazoa > Chordata > Amphibia > Anura > Myobatrachidae > Crinia > Crinia signifera. The sequence continues at coordinate 46,744,520 of NC_139228.1, read as the reverse complement.
TTCTTGGATCAATTAAAGGACATGCAGGACAGACAATTGTCCTTCTTGGAACGGATACTTAATCGTGGGTATATGCCACCTCCTCATTATCCAATGTATCCGCCACATGCTTCACAGGCCCCAGCATACCCAGCACACCATGAGTATGCATATGGCCAATACAGTAGAGGGCCAACTCCCTCCGCCCCTAGCACTTGTGTGAGCAATAGCCACACCGAGAGCCTCTACCATATAGAGGCCCCAGTAGCCACGCCCCCAGCACAGCAATTAGCTACCACCCCACCACTGGTGCTAGCAACGCACCCAACACTTCCACTAGCTATGCCTCCAGCACTGCTACCAGTGCCCCACTAAACCCAGAGTATAGTGAGGCAAACACCACTAGCCTTGACAACATGCTGCTGCCAAACCTAGACTCCCCTGAATTTACGGTATATCGTAATTTGTCCTAAGAAATACATGTTTTTTTTTCTTCAAAGTTCTTTATTGCATTATTGCAATAACAATGTTGAATACATTTGCATTCAGTCGCCTTGTGGGCACAGTTTGGTTAAAGCCTACATCTTGCACTTTTAAAAATTCTTATGGGCACTTGTTTTTTAACATGTTTACGTGCACTTTTTTCATTGTTATGTATGCCAAAGGCTCAGGTGTACGGCAAACATTTTACCTGACTCTGTTTGTTACCCTTTTTTGGCATGTCTTTTCTTGTCTAAAGTTTTTTTGGTAAGGAATAAGGCGCTACATCATATTCCTTACCAAAATACCTATTTGCATTGCTTCTATTGGGGCGAAGAAGGAATAGCCCTCAGGTTTAGACCAGTGGTTCCCAACCCTGGTCCTCAAGTACCCCCAGCAGTGCACGTTTTCCAGGTCTCCCTGCAGGTGCACTCATTATTCAGGCACATTTGAAAAGATCCACAGGTGGAGCTAATTATAGCACTTGTGATTCTGTGTGGAGACCTGCAAAACATGCACTGTTGGGGGTACTTGAGGACCAGGGTTGGGAACCACTGGTTAAGGCAAGGCAGCATAACACCAGAAAGAAGCACCCAGGACTCTGTTTGTTACCCTTTTTTGGCATGTCTTTTCTTGTCAATAGGTTTTTTGGTAAGGAATAAGGCGCTACATCAGATTCCTTACCAAAATACCTATTTGCATTGCTTCTATTGGGGCGAAGAAGGAATAGCCCTCAGGTTTAGACCAGTGGTTTCCAACCCTGGTCCTCAAGTACCCCAAACAGTGCACGTTTTCCAGGTCTCCCTGCAGGTGCACTCATTATTCAGGCACATTTGAAAAGATCCACAGGTGGAGCTAATTATAGCACTTGTGATTCTGTGTGGAGACCTGCAAAACATGCACTGTTGGGGGTACTTGAGGACCAGGGTTGGGAACCACTGGTTAAGGCAAGGCAGCATAACACCAGAAAGAAGCACCCAGGACTCTGTTACCCTTTTTTGGCATGTCTTTTCTTGTATTGTGTGAAGAAACTTTTAAAAGTTCCAAATATTTAATATTTTACAGTAAAATATTACAAATGTTATTTAAAAAGAAATGTGTGGTAATATTTGCCAGTAAAAAAAAAAGTTATTTTAACAGAAATGAGTGTGGTCTCTTCTTCTAATATGGTAATATTTTTAATGGTGGCCCTTTTGGTGTAATGGTGGCCCTATTTTGTGACCTCCCATGGTAAAGCCCTTTAAAAAGGCTTTTTCTTATGTTTATCTATAAAAAAAAAAGGCCTTACCCAGGTTAAGTGTAAAAGGGGATGATCCGGCAATTTACCGGGTAGCACTGTAGTGGAAATGTGTCTCCTACCCATGTCCAACCCGGGTTCGAACCGGGTACAAATTACCGGTTCCGACCCAGGTTGCTAGTGGAAAAGGGGTATGACTGGGCCATTTTCTCTTCAGCCTGTGCTTTTGCACATCTGATTACCTTCTTAGCCTCCTTCGGTCTAACAAGATACACCTCTTTGTCCTCATTCTTCTGCGTCTGCTTAAATTTCTTAAAGGCCAACGTTTTTGCTTTCACAATACTTGCTACTTCTTTTGCAAACCACAATGGCTTTCTTTTTCTTGTGTTTTTCCTAACTCTTTTGACACAAAGTTCTGTTGCTTTTAGAATTGCACTTTTAAATTTTTCCCACTTATCCTGCACTCCTTCCAAGTTCTTCCACTCTGCCAAAGAATCCCTTACAGAGTTTCCCATCTCTACAAAATCAGCCTTCCTAAAATCTAACACCTTTGATTTTGTGTGCGATGAGTCAGTCTCTGTCTTTATTTTGCACCATACTGCTTGATGGTCACTGGATCCCAGATTTTCACAAACATTTGTCAGATATTCTGTCACCATTTGTAAGTATTAAGTCTAATATTGCGTCCTTACAAGTGGGCTCCCTCACCAATTGCTGGAGGGATGCTCCTTACAAGGAATTCAGCATGTCGCTACTTCTGGTGGAACTTGCAACAGGCAGCTCCCAGTTTACATCAGGTAGATTAAAGTCTCCCATGATTATCACCTCTCCTTTTAATGCCATTTTATTGATGTCCTGCAATAGGCTCTTGTCTAGTTCCTCTTCCTGACCTGGTGGTCTGTAGATCACCCCTATATGAAGAATCGCCTTCTCCCCTGTTTCTATGGTAACCCAAAGGGCCTCCGTTTTTTCTTCAATACTTTGTATTAAGGTAGTCTTTATATATTTTTTTTTCACATATATTGCAACCCCTCCTCCAATTTTTCCCATTCTGTCCTTCCTAAATAAAGTATATCCTGGTATAGCTATGTCCCAGTCATGATTTTCATTGCACCATGTCTCTGTAATAGCCACAATATCCAGTTCATCCCTTGTCATTATTGCAATTAGTTCTGGGATTTTATTTCCTGAGCTCCTAGCATTTGCACACATAGCTCTTAAAGTTGTGTTTGTGATTCTTTCTGCCTATATCTATTCGGTTTTGATCGGCATAATCTTGTGTTGCAGTGGATAGGCTTCCTGTTCCATTTGCCTGCAGAGACAATACCTCTAGGTTGGGGGAGCAGATTTCTTCATTCTTATTTGGTTCACTGCCCCCCTCTGCTACTTTAAAAAGTCTCTTATGAAGCTTTCAAACTTCTCACTTAATATTCTCGTTCCCCTTGAAGATGGGTGCAGGCCATCACTTTTATATAAGGCTCTGTCTTGCCAGGTAGCTTGACTTTGACCTAAATATCCAAATCTCTCCTCGTTGCACCAATTCCTTAGCCAAACATTGAAGTTTCTAATTCTCAGAGTTCTATCTTCCCCTTGGTGTACCGGCAATACTTCTGAAAGAGTTACAGTGGTTGCCACCTATCTTAGAGTAGTTCCTAACTTTCTAAATTCATCTTTTACAGCCATGACTTCAGCATTAACCAGGTCATTTGTGCCTAGGTGGACGAGGACATCCACCTCCCCATCTTTTCTTGCTGCCTTTACAATTCTTAGCATGCGTTCTTTATCTCTTGGAGCTGTGGCTCCAGGTAAGCACCTTACTTGTTTCTCTACTATTGTAGCATTTCCCAGATGAACTCCTCTAATGATGGAATCTCCCAAAAGAAGTGCAGTCCTTTTTGGAGGTGAAATTTTCCTGGTCCTACAGTTAGTAGAGGTAGAAGTCCTCATATCTTCCTGTTCTTTATTGCCAACGTTGGTCATACATTCCAACCCTGCAAGAGCAGCATATGAGTTTTGCAGTATTGGAGGGGGGGACCCCTTCTTTGGGGGGGTCCCCACTCCCCTAGGACCCCTGCCCATGCTGACCGGTCATGGGGATGAATGTTTTGGCAGGGGGACTTGTATAAAAAAAGTCTCCTACCCTGCTGGCTGGTTGGGCCCGGTGCTGGTTCTTGAAATACGGGGGACCCCTAGTCATTTTGTCCCCCGTATTTTGGGAACCCTTGAGCCTGGTGCTGGATTTATAAATCCAGGGAACCCCGACTTGTTTGTTCCTGTGATTTTATGAAACCAGGACCGTCTCTTTCAGCCCGGGGCTGGTGATACTCAGGAGGGGGGACCCCCGCCGTTTTTTTTTTTCGATTTTTTTTAACCCTTTTTTTGGACAGAACCATGCACAGATCACGATGATCTGTATATGGTTCTGTCTAATTTGCCAGCCAGAACCTGGTCTAATTTTTTGGCGATTTTTGGTAACCTTTACCAAAAATCGCACCCTATTACATTTGCGAGTTAGATGCTTTTCAATGGGAAAACATCTGGATGCGAATTGAAGTGTGACTAAAAATATCCACTTCAAAATGTGCGATTTAGTGGCAAAAAGTGTGATTTTTTTGCCGCGTATCGCACCCTATAAAATGCGATTTTCGGAAAATGGCCGAAAACAGTCGGTTTTTTTGGGGTAGGGGGGGGGGGAAATCGCAGAAAAAAAATGCACCCTATTACATTTCTCCCCTGGTTGGGTCTAAGAGATTTCAGCAGTATCAGTGACATCTCTAGCGTGAGTACTGCATCAGATACGGTCACCATGCAGAGGTTAGTGGAGGACTATTTTCAGGACAGCGTCATTGTAGGTATGTCAGAGAGTCCTTTCACATACTGGAAAGAAAAAAAGGCAATATGGAGGCCCTTGTACATACTGGCTTTGCATTACTTAAGCTGCCCACCCTCCAGTGTGTACTCGGAGAGAGTGTTCAGCACTGCTGGGAACCTTGTGAGTGATCGTCGTCAGAGGCTACTTCCTGAAAATGTTGAGAGTGTACAGATTACTACCTGCTAATAGGCTTTCCTCTACTCCACCATGGCAGCATACTTCTGGGTTTAGCCCTCCTGGGTAGATATCTGAAAGGAACAAAAAGACACTGCCCCCCTATAGAAGGACCGCCCCCACAAGGCTATGTGTCTTTCATTTTTACAGCTCAAATTTTTTAATAACACAATATAATACAATGCAATACCCCACACCCTTACTTCAGGGCTGGGAAAACGGCTGCCATGGTGGAGTAGAGGAAAGCCTATTAGCAGGTAATAATCTGTACTTTCCTCTACCTCCCCATGGCAGCATACTTCTGGGTATACCCTAGCAGTTATGTCACTGGGTGGGATATATAAACTTTAAATAAAAGGATATGTTTTATCTTTGCGTCATTTCTTCACTGTAGCAATATTTCTACTTCCATTTTTTTAGACTACTGCACTAAGAATCCTTCTTCCTAGGCTAGCACCTTCAGACGCCACCATGTCCACCCTATAGTGTTTGGAGAAAGTATGTACTGATGACCAGCATGCTGCCTTACAGACTTCTTGTAGTGATGCTGCTCCTTTTTCTGCCAAAGATGCCCCTATGGATCTTGTCGAATGCGCTTTAATGCCTGCCGGAGGCTCTATCCCCCTAATCTTGTATGCCTCTAGTATGAATGTTTTTATCCACTTGGATATAGTCATTTTTGTGGCTCCTGAACCTTTTTTCACTCCTTCTGTCAGAATAAAAAGTTTCTTTGAATTCCTCCATGTTTCTGACCTCTTAATGTATATTTTCAATGCTCTGTTAACATCAAGGTTATGCAGTCTTGCTTCTTTAGTATTTGATGGATTCGCACAGAATGTTGGCAGAATTATCTCCTGATTTATATGGAATTTCAAAACTACTTTAGGTAAGAAAGTAGGATTTGTTCTTAATACTGCTTTATCTTCAAAGAATTTTAGGAACGGTTCTTCCATCCACAGAGCTTGAAATTCTGAAACTCGCCTGGCAGATGTTATTGCCACTAAAAATGCCACTTTAATGGTCAGGTACTTCAATGAAATCTCCTCTAATGGTTCAAACGGAGCTTCTGTTAACGTATTTAACCCCTTCACGACATTTGACGTATATATACGTCATGGCCGGGAAGTACTTCCCGACACATGACGTATATATACGTCATGACTTTAAACTGTCACTGCGTCTAGAGACGCAGTGACAGAGGGACGATGTCTGCTGTCCCTGACAGCAGACATGTCCCTGCATGCCCAGGGGGGGCTGCGATGCCGCCCCCCCCGTCGGCGATCGCTGTGATTGGCTGTTCAGTGTGAACAGCCATTCACAGCGGTTTCCTGTGTTACTGGCGAATCAGACGCTCGGTAACACAGGTGTCAATCACCGCCGGGCGTCAGGGGGCATTAGGGGGTTCATCGGTGACGATGACACCTCACCCCACCTGCCCCCAAGGCTGTGATTGGTCCGTGGGACCCACGGACCAATCACAGCCAAGGCGCGACATTTAAACTAACGGTGACTGCGCTGCAGACGCCATTCCGGTCTGGAATTTCGTGCAGAGCGGTCACCGTGCCTATCTGCCGTGATACTGACCTGATCCTTGCTAATACTTACCTGATCCTTGCAAATACCTTACCTGATCACTGCTTGTAGCGTGCTGGACGCTTCCTGGATCTGACTTCCTGAGACTTCCTGCTGCTGCTGCAGTGTGATAGAGAGATAGAGAGAGAGATAGAGAGAGATAGAGAGAGATAGAGAGAGAGATAGAGAGATAGTGACAGAGAGAGCTATATTTTGTGTCTGCTACCCCCCTTTTTGGGGGTGCAGGGGTTTTTTATATATAACTGTCAGTGCTGCTGCTGCTGCAGTGTCATAGAGTGATAGATAGTGATAGATAGTGATAGATAGTGATAGATAGTGAGAGATAGAGAGATTTGTGTCTGCTACCCCCCCTTTTTGGGGGTGCAGGGTCAGTGCTGCTGCTGCAGTGTCATAGAGTGATAGATAGTGATAGATAGTGAGAGATAGAGAGAGATAGTGACAGAGAGTGATAGAGAGTGTATATTTTGTGTCTGCTACCCCCCCTTTTTGGGGGTGCAGGTTTTTTTTTATACATATAACTGTCAGTGCTGCTGCTGCAGTGTCCTAGAGTGATAGATAGTGATAGATAGTGAGAGATAGAGAGAGATAGAGAGAGATAGTGACAGAGAGTGATAGAGAGTGTATATTTTGTGTCTGCTACCCCCGCCTTTTGTGCTGATCACTATATCTGAGGTGATCAGCAACTTTTTGGGGGCGCAGAGGTTTTTTTTTTTTATATATACCCGTCAGTTGCTGCCAGTTGCACTGTCAGTTGCACCAAAGGTTGTGCACCTGCTGCCCCTCACTGGTAATCAGTGTCGCATCACTGATCACCTTTTTTTTTTTTGTGGGTGCTGTGTGGTCTTTTTTTAATTTTTTTTTTACACACACTGTGATTTTGTGGGTGTCCTGTGGCCACTGTGCGCTGATCAGTGACGTACATCAGCTTTTTCGGCACAGGGTTGATCTATTTTTTTTTTTTGATCAAATTCCTGTTGCCTTTGAGCGCTGTTCAGTGACGGACGTTACTGACCAACATCTGTGCTAAATTTTTGGCGCAGGACCTTTTTTTTTGTTTTTTTAACCCCTTCAATTTTTTTTTTTTTAACCCCTTCAATTTTTTTTTTTTTTTAACCCCTTCCATTTTTTTTTTTTGTATAAAGTATTTTTTTTTCTGCACTACATACACACTACACACTACATACCCCCCGGGTTGAAATAAAGTTTGTACCCCCCCCTACACTATACACGTGTTGAAACATTTCACTACCAGTAACACAAAAATAAAAATGTCATCCCAAATGTCATCCCAAATGTCATCCCAGTCATCCAGAAGAATGTATTCAGTGGAGGAGGCATATGCCATGCTTGCCTCTGATTCTGACACAGCCAGTGAGGCAAGCGGGGAATTTGAAGGATTCGTCTTAAGCTCCTCTTCCTCCTCTGGTGATGAGGGACCCCCTCAAAGACGCCCCCGTAGAGCAGCTGAGACCCCCCCCCCCCAATAATTGATCTCGTATGGACCCCACCACCAGACAATTTTGAGCCCCAGGTTCCTGAGTTTTTGGCCATGCCAGGAATCCAATTTGATTCCACAGGTCTCAGAGAAATTGACTTTTTCAAATTATTTTTCTCTGATGATTTTATAAATTTAATGGTGGACCAAACTAATTTATATGCCCAGCAGTTTATTGCTCAAAACCCCACGTCATCATTTGCTAGGTGGACCCCTGTAGATGCAGTAGAGATGATGACGTTTTGGGGTCTGGTGTTTCATATGGGCATAGTAAAAAAGCCACAAATTAGGCAATATTGGAGTACAGATGTTCTGTACAGCACCCCATTTTACCGTATGGCCATGACTCGGGCTCGTTTTGAGGCAATCCATAAATTTATACATTACACCGATAATGCACAGTGCCCACCCAGAGATGATCCCACCTTTGACAGGCTATTCAAAGTCAGGCCGGTCATTGATCATTTCAGTGCCAAATTTGCAGAGCTATACATCCCTGATAAATGTATTAGTATCGACGAGTCCCTTATACATTTTAAAGGAAGGGTTAAATTCCGCCAGTACCTTCCCAGTAAGAGGGCAAGGTATGGCATAAAAATGTATAAGCTGTGTGAAAGCACCACAGGGTACACCCACAAGTTTAGGGTATATGAAGGGAAGGATTCAAGAATTGAACCGCCAGAATGCCCCCCCTCCCTCGTAGGTGTTAGTGGAAAAATTGTCTGGGATTTAATGCACCCCTTCCTGGATAAGGGTTATCACCTCTATGTGGATAACTTTTACACTAGCATCCCCCTGTTTAAGGCCCTTGGTTCAAGAGGTACAGCAGCTTGCGGTACTGTGCGCAAGAACCAAAGAGGCCTCCCCAAAACGCACATTGCCCAAGTACTAAGAAGGGGTGAAAGCAGGGGAATATGCACCGAAAATATGTTGTTGGTCAAATATAAGGACAAGAGGGATGTCCTTATACTGACAACAATTCATGGAGACAGTACCACCTCCATCCCTGTACGAGGTACCAGTACCCACACCTCAAAACCAAATTGTATCCTAGATTACAATAAGTACATGGGCGGAGTGGATCTTTCAGATCAGGTACTGAAGCCGTACAGTGCCCTGCGGAAAACAAATATCTGGTACAAGAAGCTGGCCGTGTATATCATCCAGATGGCACTGTATAACGCTTACGTGCTATTCCGTTCTACCGGCCAGAGGGGGACATTTATGCACTTTCAAGAGGAAGTCATAAAGGGCCTAATATTTGGGAACCAGCAGGCAGAGGGCCCCAGTACTTCTAGTACTGGCCCCCGTATTGTACCAGGGCAGCATTTTCCCAACGAAATCCCCTCCACTGCAAGAAAGGGCAGGACACAAAAAAGGTGCAAAGTTTGCTATAAAAAGGGAATAAGAAAGGAAACTATTTTCCACTGTGAAACTTGCCCCGACAAACCCGGCCTATGTATAAAGGAGTGTTTCAAAATATACCACACATCTATGGATTATTAGGTTCATCATTTCACCGTGCTTCGGGGGTCTTGCTAATGCCACATAGCACCCACCATTCATTCCACCAGAATCTGAGCTGCAAAATCCAAAAATCACTCCTTCCCTTCTGAGTCCTGCCATGCACCCAACTGGTATTTTTTGGTCACATGTGAGGCATTGCCGTACTCTGGAGAAATGGGGGCACAGATTTTGGGGTGCTTTGTCTCCTTCATTCCTTGTGAAAATGACAAATTTTGAGCCAGAACTGCATTTTTTGTGTAAAAAAATGTAATTTTTCATTTTCACTGCCCAGTTGTATCAAAATTGGTGAAACCCCTGGGGGTTTGAAATGTACACTATACCCCTAGATGAATTCCCTGAGGGGTGTAGTTTGCAAAATGGGGTCACTTGTGGGGGGGTTCCACTGTATTGGTAATGCAACATAGCACCCACCATTCATTCCACCAAAATCTGTGCTCCAAAATCCAAAAATCACTCCTTCCCTTCTGAGTCCTGCCATGCACCCAACTGGTATTTTTGGTCACATGTGAGGCATTGCCGTACTCTGGAGAAATGGGGGCACAGATTTTGGGGTGCTTTGTCTCCTTCATTCCTTGTGAAAATGAAAAATTTTGAGCCAGAACTGCATTTTTGTGTAAAAAAATGTAATTTTTCATTTTCACTGCCCAGTTGTATCAAAATTGGTGAAACCCCTGGGGGTTTGAAATGTACACTATACCCCTAGATGAATTCCCTGAGGGGTGTACTTTGCAAAATGGGGTGACTTGTGGGGGGGGTTCCACTGTATTGGTGCTTTGGGAGTCTTGCTAATGCAACATAGCACCCACCATTCATTCCACCATTCATTCCACCAAAATCTGTGCTCCAAAATCCAAAAATCACTCCTTCCCTTCTGAGTCCTGCCATGCACCCAACTGGTATTTTTTGGTCACATGTGAGGCATTGCCGTACTCTGGAGAAATGGGGGCAAAGATTTTGGGGTGCTTTGTCTCCTTCATTCCTTGTGAAAATGAAAAATTTTGAGCCAGAACTGCATTTTTGTGTAAAAAAATGTAATTTTTCATTTTCACTGCCCAGTTGTATCAAAATTGGTGAAACCCCTGGGGGTTTGAAATGTACACTATACCCCTAGATGAATTCCCTGAGGGGTGTACTTTGCAAAATGGGGTGACTTGTGGGGGGGTTCCACTGTATTGGTGCTTTGGGAGTCTTGCTAATGCAACATGGCACCCACCATTCATTCCACCAAAATCTGTGCTGCCAAATCCAAAAATCACTCCTTCCCTTCTGAGTCCTGCCATGCGCCCAACTGGTATTTTTTGGTCACATGTGAGGCATTGCCGTACTCGGGAGAAATTGGGGCACAGATTTTGGGGTGCTTTGTCTCCTTCATTCCTTGTGAAAATGAAAAATTTTGAGCCAGAACTGCATTTTTGTGTAAAAAAATGTAATTTTTCATTTTCACTGCCCAGTTGTATCAAAATTGGTGAAACCCCTGGGGGTTTGAAATGTACACTATACCCCTAGATGAATTCCCTGAGGGGTGTACTGTACTTTGCAAAATGGGGTGACTTGTGGGGGGGTTCCACTGTATTGGTGCTTTGGGAGTCTTGCTAATGCAACATGGCACCCACCATTCATTCCACCAAAATCTGTGCTGCCAAATCCAAAAATCACTCCTTCCCTTCTGAGTCCTGCCATGCGCCCAACTGGTATTTTTTGGTCACATGTGAGGCATTGCCGTACTCGGGAGAAATTGGGGCACAGATTTTGGGGTGCTTTGTCTCCTTCATTCCTTGTGAAAATGAAAAATTTTGAGCCAGAACTGCATTTTTGTGTAAAAAAATGTAATTTTTCATTTTCACTGCCCAGTTGTATCAAAATTGGTGAAACCCCTGGGGGTTTGAAATGTACACTATACCCCTAGATGAATTCCCTGAGGGGTGTAGTTTGCAAAATGGGGTCACTTGTGGGGGGGTTCCACTGTATTGGTGCTTTGGGAGTCTTGCTAATGCAACATGGCACCCACCATTCATTCCACCAAAATCTGTGCTGCCAAATCCAAAAATCACTCCTTCCCTTCTGAGTCCTGCCATGCACCCAACTGGTATTTTTTGGTCACATGTGAGGCATTGCCGTACTCGGGAGAAATTGGGGCACAGATTTTGGGGTGCTTTGTCTCCTTCATTCCTTGTGAAAATGAAAAATTTTGAGCCAGAACTGCATTTTTGTGTAAAAAAATGTAATTTTTCATTTTCACTGCCCAGTTGTATCAAAATTGGTGAAACCCCTGGGGGTTTGAAATGTACACTATACCCCTAGATGAATTCCCTGAGGGGTGTACTTTGCAAAATGGGGTGACTTGTGGGGGGGTTCCACTGTATTGGTGCTTTGGGAGTCTTGCTAATGCAACATGGCACCCACCATTCATTCCACCAAAATCTGTGCTGCCAAATCCAAAAATCACTCCTTCCCTTCTGAGTCCTGCCATGCGCCCAACTGGTATTTTTTGGTCACATGTGAGGCATTGCCGTACTCGGGAAAAATTGGGGCACAGATTTTGGGGTGCTTTGTCTCCTTCATTCCTTGTGAAAATGAAAAATTTTGAGCCAGAACTGCATTTTTGTGTAAAAAAATGTAATTTTTCATTTTCACTGCCCAGTTGTATCAAAATTGGTGAAACCCCTGGGGGTTTGAAATGTACACTATACCCCTAGATGAATTCCCTGAGGGGTGTACTTTGCAAAATGGGGTGACTTGTGGGGGGGTTCCACTGTATTGGTGCTTTGGGAGTCTTGCTAATGCAACATAGCACCCACCATTCATTCCACCAAAATCTGTGCTCCAAAATCCAAAAATCACTCCTTCCCTTCTGAGTCCTGCCATGCACCCAACTGGTATTTTTTGGTCACATGTGAGGCATTGCCGTACTCTGGAGAAATGGGGGCAAAGATTTTGGGGTGCTTTGTCTCCTTCATTCCTTGTGAAAATGAAAAATTTTGAGCCAGAACTGCATTTTTGTGTAAAAAAATGTAATTTTTCATTTTCACTGCCCAGTTGTATCAAAATTGGTGAAACCCCTGGGGGTTTGAAATGTACACTATACCCCTAGATGAATTCCCTGAGGGGTGTACTTTGCAAAATGGGGTGACTTGTGGGGGGGTTCCACTGTATTGGTGCTTTGGGAGTCTTGCTAATGCAACATGGCACCCACCATTCATTCCACCAAAATCTGTGCTGCCAAATCCAAAAATCACTCCTTCCCTTCTGAGTCCTGCCATGCACCCAACTGGTATTTTTTGGTCACATGTGAGGCATTGCCGTACTCGGGAGAAATTGGGGCACAGATTTTGGGGTGCTTTGTCTCCTTCATTCCTTGTGAAAATGAAAAATTTTGAGCCAGAACTGCATTTTTGTGTAAAAAAATGTAATTTTTCATTTTCACTGCCCAGTTGTATCAAAATTGGTGAAACCCCTGGGGGTTTGAAATGTACACTATACCCCTAGATGAATTCCCTGAGGGGTGTACTGTACTTTGCAAAATGGGGTGACTTGTGGGGGGGTTCCACTGTATTGGTGCTTTGGGAGTCTTGCTAATGCAACATGGCACCCACCATTCATTCCACCAAAATCTGTGCTGCCAAATCCAAAAATCACTCCTTCCCTTCTGAGTCCTGCCATGCGCCCAACTGGTATTTTTTGGTCACATGTGAGGCATTGCCGTACTCGGGAGAAATTGGGGCACAGATTTTGGGGTGCTTTGTCTCCTTCATTCCTTGTGAAAATGAAAAATTTTGAGCCAGAACTGCATTTTTGTGTAAAAAAATGTAATTTTTCATTTTCACTGCCCAGTTGTATCAAAATTGGTGAAACCCCTGGGGGTTTGAAATGTACACTATCCCCTAGATGAATTCCCTGAGGGGTGTACTTTGCAAAATGGGGTGACTTGTGGGGGGGTTCCACTGTATTGGTGCTTTGGGAGTCTTGCTAATGCAACATGGCACCCACCATTCATTCCACCAAAATCTGTGCTGCCAAATCCAAAAATCACTCCTTCCCTTCTGAGTCCTGCCATGCGCCCAACTGGTATTTTTTGGTCACATGTGAGGCATTGCCGTACTCGGGAGAAATTGGGGCACAGATTTTGGGGTGCTTTGTCTCCTTCATTCCTTGTGAAAATGAAAAATTTTGAGCCAGAACTGCATTTTTGTGTAAAGAAATGTAATTTTTCATTTTCACTGCCCAGTTGTATCAAAATTGGTGAAACCCCTGGGGGTTTGAAATGTACACTATACCCCTAGATGAATTCCCTGAGGGGTGTACTTTGCAAAATGGGGTGACTTGTGGGGGGGTTCCACTGTATTGGTGCTTTGGGAGTCTTGCTAATGCAACATGGCACCCACCATTCATTCCACCAAAATCTGTGCTGCCAAATCCAAAAATCACTCCTTCCCTTCTGAGTCCTGCCATGCGCCCAACTGGTATTTTTTGGTCACATGTGAGGCATTGCCGTACTCGGGAGAAATTGGGGCACAGATTTTGGGGTGCTTTGTCTCCTTCATTCCTTGTGAAAATGAAAAATTTTGAGCCAGAACTGCATTTTTGTGTAAAAAAATGTAATTTTTCATTTTCACTGCCCAGTTGTATCAAAATTGGTGAAACCCCTGGGGGTTTGAAATGTACACTATACCCCTAGATGAATTCCCTGAGGGGTGTACTTTGCAAAATGGGGTGACTTGTGGGGGGGTTCCACTGTATTGGTGCAACATAGCACCCACTATTCATTCCACCAAAATCTGTGCTGCAAAATCCAAAAATCACTCCTTCCCTTCTGAGTCCTGCCATGCACCCAACTGGTATTTTTTGGTCACATGTGAGGCATTGCCGTACTCGGGAGAAATTGGGGCACAGATTTTGGGGTGCTTTGTCTCCTTCATTCCTTGTGAAAATGAAAAATTTTGAGCCAGAACTGCATGTTTGTGTAAAAAAATGTAATTTTCCATTTTCACATCCCAGTTGTACCAAAATTGGTGAAACCCCTGGGGGTTTGAAATGTACACTATACCCCTAGATGAATTCCCTGAGGGGTGTAGATTGCAAAATGGGGTGACTTGTGGGGGAGGTTCCTAACTTTTAGCACTTATGGTGCCTAGAAACCTACATGGTGCCTAAAAAAAAATCTCATAAAAAGGAGGCTCCAAAATCAAGTAGGTGCTCCTTCTATTATGAAGCCTGTGGTTTGGTCAACGTGCACACTAGGGCCACATATAGGATATTTTTGAAAACAAAAGAATTGGGGGAATCAATTTTTAGTCACATTTCTCTAGTAAAATCTACTGTATTCGTTAGAAAAATGTATTAAAATTGAAACTCTGCAAAAAAAAAGAAATTTTGAAATTTCACCTACACTTTGTTTTAATTCCTGTGAAACACCTAAAGGGTTAACAAACTTCCAAAATGCTGTTTTGAATACTGTGAGGGGTGCAGTTTTTGAAATGGCATCATTTATGGGGGTGTCTCACATACAAGTCCCTCAAAGTCACATCAGAACTGAACTGGTCCCTAAAAAAATCAGTGTTTGAAATTTTCTTGAAAATTTGAGAATTTGCTAGTCATATTTGAAGCCTCCTAGTGTCCAAAAAAATGAAAAGGAGGTTGAAATAATGATTGCAACATAAAGTAGACATATGGTCTTTGTTAGTTATTAACTATTTTGAGTGGTATGATTATTTGTCTCACAAGCAGAAAATGTGACATTTTGCATATTGCTAAATTTTCCATTTTTTCACGATATTTTGGTATTTTTCACAAAAAAACACAGACTGTATCGACCAAAATTTACCAATAACTTGAAGTACAATGTGTCACGAGAAAACAATCTCAAAATCACTGGGATAAGTAAAAGCAAAAAAAAGTTATCCCCACTTAAGTGAGACATGTCAGATTTGAAAAAAAGGGCTCTGTCATGAAGGCACAAACTGGCTCTGTCATGAAGGGGTTAACACCATATTGAGATCCCATGTCGCTGCAGGGTTATGAAATTCAAGTTTTATCCTTTTTTTTCATTGAGTCTTTATTTAGAAAAATTTTCACATACAAACATACATAAACAAATTCACATACGTGCTTCCATCAAATTATGAACAGGTTATGATGCCATTAGACCTCTTATCCAAGGTTAAGAATTTCCCACATGAGATAAGTCAGTCCTACCCCTACCTTAATACATAAAAAACCCTACATAACATGTCTAGTGGCGGCATATAATCAAATCTATACATTTATATCTCATTTCAATAGACACTTTTCTAATCATTACGTTAGGTAATATTCACGGGAGAAATTATAATACCTTCTACTTCGTACCTGGGGCCTTGATCTACAGTATAGAATTATATTGCAAGGTTTAGATTAGGATTCGGGCATCGACTTCTACATACAGATAATCAAGGCAATACAAGGCCACATGGTAATTATACATATTCAAAACAAACTTATTTGTGTAATGAATAGTAAATAACAAACAACGTGACCAAAAAGAGAAATAAAAAAGAATAAAAAATGACATATTACATTGTCGTTAAGACATTCCTGTGGGTCTAAACACACTTAGAAATCGTGACCAAATAATGACCTAATATATTGAAAAGAATTCGGAGTCGTGCCAGTTACAAGGTTTAAATTAAAATTCGGCCATCGTCCTCTATATACTGATATTCGAGACCCTTCAGGGCCTCATAGTGATTATGCATATTCAACACTGACTTATTTATATAGTGATTAGTGAGCAACGAAATGCATGTCCAAGAAAAAAAAAATCAAAAATGACATATTAGTCTGTCTAAAGCACACTTACAATCGTGACCTTATGATTACTTATTGTATTGAAAAGAATTCAGGAGGCGTGCCAATTGTGCCATGCCACAACATTCGGCCCCTAGAGGCATATACATATTTCTTGTGCATATAAGTGGTATTAACCAAATGTACCCATTCCCTAATTTCAGGGCCCTTCTGGGCCATCCAATGACGAGCCACTATTACCTTGGCAAGGGCTGAGAGAGTTACTGCTAACGGTCTCAACCCGTCCAGAGCCACCTCATCACTCCATATTCCCAAAATCATATTTAGCCCCGTAAAAGCCTCCACCTGGATGCCTAAATTCCTCATCACCTCCATAATTTCTACCCAGAATTATTTGCAGACCAGTCTACACTCCCACAGCAAGTGCCAGTAGGTACCTCTCTGCTCCCTACACTTTGGGCATAGCTCCGAACCCTCCCCAGAAAATGTCCTTAATCTTACGGGGGTTAAATAAGTTCTATGGAGAATGTTGAATTGGACCTGTTGGATTCGTATCGAGCTGGTGGCTCCCCCTGGCATCGCAAGGGTCTTTTTCCAACTATCTTCATCTAGGTCTGAGACATCCAGTGCCCATTTGGCCTGGAGTTACAGTAGACCATCCTCGGGTCCCACAGAGGTCAAAAATTTATAAATCTTAGATAACCGCTTCCCAGGAGGAAGTTTCCTCATGAACACCTTAATAGGTGATTCCACCAGGAAGCCCTCTCCTGCTATATTCAGCCAATGCGCATCTTAGCTGCAAGAGTCTGTAAAACATTGTTCTCGGGATATTATATTCTCTCTGTAGTTGGTCAAAGGGCTTTAATGTATGATCTTGATACAATTGTCCCAGGGAACTTATCCCATAATGCGCCCAGATTTTCTCACCCTGATGTTTCTTGATTTGTCTCAAAGACTCCAAGGAGAATATACCACAATCTGGATCAGTACCCACATACTCGCTTGCCCTGTTGATCCCACGCCAGACCCTTATTGCCTGATTTATAATTGGGGAAAATGCTAGGCTGTTTTTGTTTGCTAATATTATTTGTAGAGGGGTAAGACCTAATTTTAAGACAGCCACGAGCTTCGTCAGTTTGGCTGAGGCTTCCCCCCCCCCCCCCCCCATTAACCCATGCACACAGATGTACCGCTTGGGCCGATAAATAATACATTTTAAAATTGGGTAGGGCCACCCCACCCCTTTCTCGCCCCCTCCATAAAGTGGTTATTTTGACTCTGGGTCGTTTATTGCCCCAGATGAAGGAAAAGAAAATGCTATTAATTAGCCTGAATGTCTCGTCCTTTAAGTAGATGGGGGATTGTTAAAATATATATAAAAATTTCGGGAGTATAACCATTTTAATCAAATTAGTTCGGCCTATTAGTGAAAGGGGAAGTTTGGACCAGCTCCTACACTTAACCCTCAGTTCTCTAATCGCGGGGGTGATATTATCTTGAACAAAGTCACTGGCAACTTCAGAGATAAAAATCCCCAAATACTTAAACCTGTCCACTCTAGTTATTGGGATGTGGAGACTCCCTTCCTCCCTAGAGTCTTCTCCTAGCCTCAACATATGAGATTTATCCCAATTTACCGTAAGCCCTGAGAAACCTCCAAACTCAGTAATTATGTCAGATACCATCGGCAAATCCTCATCCGGGTTGGATAAACCTACCAAAAGATCGTCGGCATACAGGGAAATTAAGTTATGGGATGCTGGGTCCCTCCTGACGGATCCACCCAGTTTTGTTCTTAATAAGCAGGCGAGGGGTTCCATAGCAACTGCGAAGATCAGAGGAGAGAGGGGACAACCCTGACGGGTTCCTCTATGTAATGGGAACAAGGCGGACATATATCCATTTATGGATATCCTAGCCGTGGTTTTTTTATAAAGCATACCAAGATACTTTACAAATCCCGGCCCAAACCCAAATTCACGCAGGGTCACCCACAAGAAACCCATTCTAAAGAATCAAATGCTTTATTAGCATCGAATGATGCAATTGCAGCCCTGTAGCCATTCATAGAAGACCACTGAATAAATGAGAATACTCTCCGGATGTTTATCAGGGAGGATTTCCCGCCAACAAACCCTGTTTGATCCGGGTGGACTATTTCCTGAATCACTTTCCCCAGTCTATTTGCCAATATTTTGGCAAATATTTTAATATCTGTTTGTAATAACGAGATTGGTCTATATGAATCCACCTGAGTGGGATCTTTTCCATTTTTCAAAATCACCACTATCGATGCTTAAGTCATAGATGGGGTAAGATGCCCTCCTCCATCATGTCGCGGGACAGTAATACTAGCCTCGGGCCATAATAGTCCTATATTTCTGATACACTTCTCCTGAAAGGCCATCTAAACCCGGGGCCTTCCCTCTCTGAAGTGAGTTAATTACCTTCCCTCTCTGAAGTGAGTTAATTACATATTCCACTTCTTCAATGGAAATGGGTGCGTCTAGGAGAGCCTGGGCTTCCCCTGATAATTTGGGATGGTTAATTGCCGTCAGATATTGCCTTATTTCTTCCGCTCCATATTCCAATTTAGATTGGTACAGATCCTTGAAGAAATTGGAAAACTCTTTTACAATGGCTGGTGTGGATGTAACTACTTCACCTGACCCCGACACTACCAGGTCAGGTATTAATTATGGGGGATTTTAATTTACCCGACATTGATTGGGAAAACGAAAAAGGTAAATCAGCAAGAAGCAATGGGTTCTTAAGCTTACTTAAAGACCAGTTTATTACACAAACGGTAGAAACTCCAACTCGTGATGAGGCACTCTTGGACTTAGTATTAACAAATAACACAGACTTTGTTTCAAACACAAAAGTAATTGAACAATCAAAAAGGATCTGCAAAAATACTAAACTTCAGAAAAGCGAACTTTGAATTATTCAGGGAAGCCCTAACAGGAATTGGGTGGGAAACGGCTATGGAGGGAAAAAATGCAGAGGAAATGTGGGATACTCTAAAAAAGGTGCTTGATTCACTAACTATTGAATACATTCCTAAAGTAACTAAAGGTAAATTCAACAAAAAAAAGCCACCATGGTTGGACAAAGAAGTAAGGTCAGCTATCAACAATAAAACCAGAGCCTTTAAATTCTATAAAAATAACTTGAATGTATTCGCAAAATACAAAGAATCAAACAAAACTTGTAAAGGGGTAATCAAAGCAGCTAAAATATTATATGAAGAGTGCATAGCCACTGAAAGCAAAACCAACCCAAAAAAGTTTTTTAAATACATAAATAGTAAACGTTTAATTAAGGAAAACATAGGCCCACTAACTGATACTAGAGGGAAAAGTGTTACTGAGGACAAGGGAAAAGCAAAACTGTTAAATGAGTTCTTCTCATCAGTATTTACTAAGGGAGAGCAGACTGTGGAACGAACAGTTACCACAAACGGGACAAATGAGCCAGATCTCATTGTGGATTTCACGCCGAAGGAAATAATACTGAGGCTAAGCAAACTCAAAACAAATAAATCACCAGGGCCAGATGGGATTCATCCGAGGGTATAAATGGAATTAAGGGATGAACTAGCTACCCCCCTACATCTTTAGCAAGTAACTATGGTCAGGTATAGTACCAAAAGATTGGAGAATAGCAGAGGTAGTGCCAATATTCAAAAAAGGAAGATCCCGCTAATTACAGACCCTTTAGTTTAACATCAATTGTGGGTAAACTATTTGAAGGATTTTTAAGGGATGGTATCCAGGAATATTTAGATCATCACCATCTACTCAGTACTAACCAACATGGGTTCGTGAAAAATCGTTCATGCCAAACTAATCTACTAGGGTTCTATGAAGGTTAGCAAAAAACCTCGATAATGGAAATGCTGTAGATGTGATTTTCCTAGATTTCGCTAAAGCATTTGATACTGTCCCACACAAGAGATTGATTAATAAAATGGAGAACCTAGGATTGGGTGAAAATATCTGCAGATGGGTAGGGAATTGGCTATGTAATAGAGAACAAAGAATGGTGCCGTATCAGATATGATACGGGTACTAAGTGGAGTGCCACAGGGTTCGGTTTTGGGGCACAATTAACGATATTGGGATAGGGTTACTCAGCAATGTATCCATCTTTGCGGACGATACAAAACTTAGCAAAGTCATCAAATCATCAGAAGATGTCACCATGCTTCAAAATGATCTTGCAATTCTAGATGAGTGGGCAAAAAAATGGAAGATGAGGTTCAATGTAGATAAATGTAAGGTTATGCACCTTGGGAGACACAACCAGTGTGCAAGTTACAACCTTAGCGGAGAGTAACTGGGTAATTCCATACTTGAAAAGGATCTAGGAGTCCAAATAGACAGCAAACTAGGATGTAGTGCCCATTGTAATGTAGCTACAAAAATGGCCAACAAAATTCTGGCATGTATTAAGAGGGGAATGGAAACTAGGGACTCAAGGGCGAGCCACAAAGCTTATTAGGGGAATGGAGAATTTAAGCTACGGGGAGAGATTAAGCAATTTGGGACTATTTACATTAGTAAAGAGACGTTTAAGGGGGGACATGCTCAACATGTACAAGTATATCAAGGGCCAATATAAGGAACTGTCACACACCCTCTTTTCAACTAGAAAGGAATCTAGGACGCGAGGGCATGAGTATAGATTAGAAGAAAAAAAGATTTCATTCAGCTAGTAGAAAGAATTTCTTTACGGTCAGAACAGTCAAACTCTGGAACTCTCTTCCCAGAGAGGTGGTAACGGCTGGCTCATTAAATATGTTCAAGGCAAAGTTGGACAAACATTTACTGGAGAAAAACATCCATGGGCACAAATAAGAAATATAATTTGTCTGTAAAATACCAGAACCTACCAAATCAGCAATGGATATCTATACCAGGTTGAACTAGATGGACGCACGTCTTTTTTCAGCCTTACCTACTATGTAACTATGGCCCTTATTCTGGTTGGTGCGGTAATGTCCGCGTGCGTTCGTGCCGCCGATGTTTTGTGTCTGTGCATGTGCAGAGGCGTCTCTGCGCATGTGCGAACGGAACGCACATCCAAATTCCGCATGCAATGTGTACACTACGAACAGGGGGTGGAGAGGGGCGTGAAGGGCTGTTTGGGCTCATTACCATATGTTTACACCCCGCATATTCGGCTCCGTCCGCACCAACCAGAATAAGGCCCTATGTAACTACCATAGATATAATATTGGCGGGCCTGTCCTGTTTTAACAGGTAGGCTAGGAATTTCCCGGCCTTGTCCCCATGAGCATAGTACTGGTGTGATCTGGCCCGGAGTCTACGCCCTTCCACCTGGGTCTGGGACCTAGCATATTTCTCAAGACGAGCTGCGGCGGTATTCTGTCCCGTTTTCCCCATAATTAGCAATGTACAATTGGCCCTGTATTATAGATGCCTTATAGCCCCACAGTATAACCGCACTCTTTATGCTGGTAGAAAGTCAAGAGGAGCAATGCCACACGGCGATTACTATTCACACAGTCAGGGAGATAGTGCCCCAATAAAGCCTCAGCATAGACAAACGGTTCAGTTTTTTACTCACGGTCTGTTGTACTCCACTTTTTTTTCCTTTTTTCCCCAGTAGGAGATGGAGGATACCCCCAAACTGTGCCACAGAAGAGGCTTCCCGATACCCCACTCAGGAGGGCAGGACTGCAGGTAGACAGAGAAGAAGGATAGGCAGCTTAGCCCAGTGTCCCAAATTCCAGCTGGATCGCCCAGACAGAAGGGCTGTAATTATTGCAGCAGGGGAGAAGATACAGCAGGCTAGTTCAGTGCTGCAGGTACCCCACACAGGTCACAGGATCCTTCCAACCACAATCCTGTACTCGACGGGGTGCATAGAAATTAGCTGCAGCAGGCTTCAGATGTCCCCTGCGGCGGGTATCAGCACCGCTGATTACTTCAGCCCTCCACCACTATATCGGGTCTCCGGGCAATAGAAGGCTTAGCCGGGATGTCTGGAGATGCAAGCGGGGGGCGGGTAGTGGGCGCTGGAGCCGGAGCTTCGTGGACGGCAAACACAGCAGGCTACAGATGTCCCCAGCGGCAGGTACAGCGCCGCTAACTACTGGAGCCAGAGCTTCACGGACGGCCACACACAGCAGGCTTCAGATGTCCCCAGCGGCAGGTATCAGCGCCACTAATTACTGGTGCTGGAGCGTCGCGGATGGACACACCCATATGCCGCCGCTCAGTCCCCACAATGCCGGCAGCACGGGGGGGAGGATGCGAGGGAGCGCACCCAGGTGTTCAGGTGCAGGAGAGCCGGTACCTCCTCCTCACGCACACGTCACCGTGGCCAGCCCCCTCCCTCGTCTAGAATACACTTCAATGAAATCTCCTCTAATGGTTCAAACGGAGCTTCTGTTAACGTATTTAACATTATTTTGAGATCCCATGTTGCTACAGGGTTGTGAAATTCAGGTTTAATCCTTTTAATTGTTTGTACGAACCTTTGTATATATTTGTTATCTGCAATTCTCGTGTCCAGAATTCCGCTTAGCGCAGAGATTTGCACCTTGAGTGAGCTTGCTGAGAGATTTTTTTCCAAGCCTGACTGTAGCAATTCAAGTACTGTACTTATCTGCCTTTCATTCCTCTTACTCGACCTACAGAAGTATACATATTTCTTTTTTCTTATGTCCTGTAGTACGTAATTTTCTTGCCTTTAACAAGGTAGTAACTACTTTTTCAGAAAATCCTCTTTTTTCTAGTGTCTCGGCTTCAGTAACCAAGCCATTAATTTCCAGTTTTCTGGTTGTCTTTGATAGTACCGGCCTTGCTGTATTAGATCCTTGCAATCTGGTAATGTCCATGGTTCCTCTATCGCCATTTGCATCAGCATGGCAAACCATGCTCTCCTTGGCCAGTAAGGTAATATTGCCATGACTATGGCCTTTCTCCCTTATTTTGTTTAGCACCCTGTGTATAACCGGGAACGGCAGAAATATATATGCCAGTTCCACGTCCCAGATCGCCGTTAGTGCATCTGTCTTCCATGACCCTGGTTCCCAATGTCTGGAGATTTACAGTGGCACCTTTGTATTCTTCTGTGTCGCCATGAGATCCACCTGTGGAAGACCCCATTTCTGCACCAGTCTTGTGAATATCTCTGGTGAAAGCTCCCACTCTCCTGGGGCTATTCTGCTTCTGATCATGGAATCTGCTATTTGATTCTTCTTGCCAGCGATGAAGACAGCACTTAGACCATGGGTCCTCAAACTGCGGCCCTCCAGATGTTGTGAAACTACAAATCCCAGCATGCCTTGCCACAGTTTTGCTATAAGGGAGTGTTAAAACTGTGGCAAGGCATGCTGGGATTTGTAGTTTCACAACATCTGGAGGGCCGCAGTTTGAGGACCCATGACTTAGACTCTTTACATTCTTCTCTGCCCATTGCAGTACTTGTGCCACTTCTTTCATTAATATTTTGCTCTTTGTTCCTCCCTGCTTGTTCAGGTATGTAGACTGGTTGTCTGATTGTATTACGATCTCCCTGTTCATCAGATGATCTTGAAACTTCAGACATGCCATCATCACTGCCCACATCTCTCTGGTATTGGAATGAGCCTGAATCATTTATTTGTCCCATTCTCCTTGTGCCGACCTTCGCTCACATACAGCTCCCCAGCCTGTCTTGCTGGTGTCTGTGGTCACCATAATTTGTATCCCTGTCGCAAAAGGCCTTCCTTGTGACACTCTCTCTATGCTGCTCCACCATAAAAGATCTGCCATTGCTGCTCTTGATATCCTGATGCTTTGGTTTGCATTTCTTGGATCGACATTCCATTGTTCTAGAAAACAATTTTGTAGGAAACGCAGGTGAAATTTGGCCCACGGTATACTGTCTATTGCTGCTGACATGAGGCCTAGTACCCTCATACAGTTTTCCGAGTTGGTAGTTCTTTTTCCTAAAAGTTCCCTCACTTCCTTGTTTATCCTTAACGTTCTTTCCTCTGTTAGCTTCACTAACATGGATTCCGTATCTATGATTACACCTAGATACTTCACTCTTCTTGCTGTTTGAGATTACTTTTTGAAATTTATCAGCCATCCATACTGTTTTAGGTAATCCAACACCATTCGTGTTTGTTGGATTGCTTGTACTTCTGTTCTTGCCATAATTAGTAGGTTGTCTAAGTAAGGCCAAATCGACACTCCTTGTATTCTGAGATTGGCCACCAGTACTATCAGTACCTTTGTAAACGTTCTGGGCGACGTTGATAGGCCGAATGGCAGAGAAGTGAACTGATAAGTGTTTCCTTTTAAGCGAAACATCAGGTATTTTTGATGTCCCACAAATATAGGAATATGCAGATACGCGTCTTTTAAGTCTATCATTGTTAGGCAAGACCCTTTTTCTATGTCTGGGAGTATGGATCTTATAGATTCCATTTTGAACTTCCTTACTTGAACATATTTGTTCAGCCATCTGAGATCCAGTATAGTCCTGAATCCTCCTGACGTTTTTTTTACCACAAAGAATCTGGATAGGAATCCAATCTCTTGGTACCTTTTTGACTACACCTTGGTCTAAGCTGTGATCCTTTGCGTTTATCACACACTGACCCTGAGCATTTCTCAGGTAAATTTTTATCACATGGTGAACACTTTGCTGTATGCAGCTGCTTGTGTTTAATTTTTGCTTCACTTTTTTCTTTGGTGGTGTCTGACCTATAATAGGTACAACTAAGTATCAATTAACTCTTTAGAATATAGGAAAAAAAATATATGAAAAAAATCTATATCACTTAATTTTCTCCTGGCTTACCCTGACTTTACAGACTGTTTTTTATCTTCATCCATATTGACCACTCTTTTCCACAGTGCTCTGTCACATACAAACATAGTATAAGTATCCTTACAAGATATCCATTGCCCTAGCAGCGCCGCTGCTTACAGTGCCTTACCACAGCCTGACCCGCGCGTCCCGTCTCTGACGTCAAGACGCCCGCCGTGTCTCCCGGCGCGACGCCCTGTGATGACGTCAGATGCCAGCACGTGTGCTTTCGCTGCCGGCATCTAAATTCCACTGTAGTGGCCGCTCTGTACGTTTTTCTAGCCGGGCATCTTTACCCGCGCTGCACCAGACGGCTGGGTACCTCAGCAGATGGACTCCCCATGAACTGCTCTCGACGGTGGGGGTCTCAGCATATTTCCACGTCCCTTCTACTCTGGGCAGCGAGACAGGACTGCAGCACTTCATGGGGTAAACCATCCATCTACCAGTAAAGAAAAGAAAAAGACACATAGCCTTGTGGGGGCAGTCCTTATATAGGGTGGCAGTGTCTTTTTGTTCCTTTCAGAGATCTTCCCAGGAGGGCTAAACCCAGAAGCATGCTGCCATGGGGAGGTAGAGGAAATTATTTTTATAAAAATGAACTACAAAATTTCACAAGGAAGACCTCTCACCAATTCCATCGCAAAACACAGAGATCACTCATGGAGGATTCCAGCAGTGATGAACTGATATTGAGTGATAACTCAAGTGAGGACTCAAAGGATGTACACACTGATGACAGTGAAGATTAGGATGGCAAATGATGACATCAGTCAGTCTGTACCTTATTGTAGGGGCCCAAACAAAGCAGTCATTTCAGTCACAGGTTTGGCAGTCCCTCTGGCTGAAATGACTAGTTTGTCATGTGCTATTACAACCTACCAGGGACAATTCCATCTTGTACCTCTTCTTTTTCTTGAGATTCTTCTTATTAAATGATGCACTATTTTGAGCATTGCTTCTTTTATTGTGGGGGCTCAAATGAACCAGTCATTTTAGTCATAGGTTTGGCAGTCCCTCTGGCTGAAATGACTGGTGTCAAGTGCATAATGTCCTATTACAACCTAAGGGTGAGTGGGCTGGCCCAGTGACAATTCCATCTTGCACCTCTTTTTTGCCATTATGTGCTTTTTGAGGCCTACTTTTTCAAACTACCATCCTGTCTGCTAATCACAGAGGTGAGCAATGAGATTATTATCGCTTTTCCTTATGAAATGAAATTACTATATGAATGATGCACTATTTTTTTGATCATTGCTTTTTTTATTGTGGGTGGGTCCAGTGGCAATTCCACTTTGCACCTCTTTTGAATACCATGTTCTCATTGCCGCCCCTGCAAAATCCCGGGTTTTTCTTGCCGGATTTTTGAGGGGGGCACAGAGCTTCTCAGCTCAAAAGACCCCCTTCACACTGCACCTCAGACCCGGGAATTTCCTGTGTCTGCCCCTTTCACATTGCTTTCCATGGTCTGCCTTCCAACAAGTGTTTGGAATGTAATAGCAGCTTTGATTGGCTGTTGGGAAATTTGTACTAATTACTGTGATTGGCTGTTTAAAAACAGCTTTTATTGGCTGCCTAAAGATGTCATTTTAAATAGGGCTTTTTTCACCAGCACACTGCATAGATTTTATCATGGCTATTACAACATTTAATAAAATATTAATAATAAGGACAATACATTTATGTTTTTATGTACATATTTTAATCATATGTACATTAAAGTGATTTTCACTATATACGTACTTGTATAGCATATAATATATACGTACTTGCGTATAATGTATAATGCATATATTGTATATGTATAATAATTGCGTATAATGTATACGTACTTGCGTAGCATATAATGGATGTCACATGATTACATCCCCCAATGAGCTTGTTTTTTGGCATCATGTGTGAAAAACACGGGTCTGTGCTGTTCACACTGATGTACACCCGTGTATTACCCAGGAAAAACCCTGCAAAAAACCTGTGTCTAATTCCCGGGGCATAACACCCAGGAATTTCACAAATCCCTTTCACACTGAGACAGGACACAGGATTTTTCAGCTTGCCCTGGGAAATACCCGGGTTTTTGCGGCAGTGAGAACGGGGTATTATTGGGCATTAAACTGATAAAAACAGATACACACTTGAAGAACAAGTCAGTGCTGCACAAAACGCCCACTGCTCCTGGGGTGCTCATTGGGTGTTAAACTGACATGTACAATTAGGAAGGGAGCCCACGGTTTCTGAACAGGTATACAGCTCCAA
Source organism: Crinia signifera (assembly GCF_055691185.1). Classification (NCBI taxonomy): domain Eukaryota; kingdom Metazoa; phylum Chordata; class Amphibia; order Anura; family Myobatrachidae; genus Crinia; species Crinia signifera. The sequence goes on along the minus strand of NC_139228.1, from coordinate 46,717,289 downwards.
CCCAAGGGTAAAAGTGGTCCTAGAGAGGTGGGGGAACTCTTTTCCATCTGCCACCTAATTAGAAGGGGGTTCTCTCCACCCATTAGGCAATGCATTGAGAGATGACTGGTAATAATCACACAGTTGAGCAATGAGATTATTATATGGATCGCTTTTCATTATTATATGAATGATGTACTATTTTTTTTAGTTTTTACTTCTTTTATTGTGCGTGGGCCCAGTGGCAATTCCATATTGCACCTCTTTTGCCATGATGTGCTTTTTGGGGCATTTTCTTTTTAGGCGGCTTTTTGGGTATTAAACTGATAGAAACAGATATACACTTGCAGAACAAGTCAGTGCTGCACGAAATGCCCACTGCTCCTCGGCTGCACATCGTAAACACAATCAAGACAGATAGGGGTCTTTTTTTCACACTGCCATCCTGTCTGCCACTGCAGTGCCACTCCTAGATGAGCCAATTGTTTGTGTGTCTTAGCATAGTTATCCAGCTACCTCGATGCAACCTTTTGCCCTAAAAACAATATTGTGACGTGTAAAGTGGTCAAAATTGTCTGGAAACGGCTGGAAATGAATGTTATTAACGTTAATATTAGCTTAGGGACAAAAATAAGCAAAAATTACGTGATTTGGGTGTTTTTTTGACCATTTAAAAAAAAAAAATCCAAATCCGAAGCTTCTCACTGCCGTTCAACAAATCTTCGGCCCCGACGCTCATCCCTAGTATGAAGCGGTCTAGATTGCTCAGCACACCTCGCTGGCACAAATCTCCCCGTGTGTAGGGTCCATAGGACGTTGCACAGTAATAACAATCTTTATATACTTGTATAGCATTTGTATACTTTTCTTTCTGTACTTTTACATGCATACCTGTATCTCTATATTGTAGTATTTCACTGATAAAGATGTAATACGCCATTTTTAATCTTTTGAAATGCAATGTTTTAAAACCTATACATGCTTCTATTACAGACACCTTTTGTATTTCTGTATTGTATATATCATAGGAGACTAAACCTGTATTACCCTGCCTAGGGAATTTAGCAATAAGATCTCTTACTTACTGGCTGGATGGCTAGTCTTGCAGTTTTCCAAGACCGTGGCTGACAAGGAGGATGATCTATCTGGCTGGCTGCTAAACCATACCTCCTAACAGTCCCGATTTTATCGGGACAGTCCCGATTGTCAGGGCCTGTCCCGATGTCCCACCCGCGGGCGGCAGTGTCCCGCGGTGTGGGGGGGCTGTTGGGAGTCCCCCCTGTCAGCTGCTAAGCAGCGGGGAATAAATGCTGTGCGCATGCGCACAGCGTCTATTCCTGTAGCCAGGGGACTGGGGGCATGGCTAGAGGCTCACAGAGCCTCTGGGTCATGCCCCCATAGCGGCAAAATGGGGGCATGGCCTCGTGGAAGAGCCGCGAGTATAGGCCACGCCCCAAATTAGGCCACGCCCCCCAAAAATTTTGGCGCGCAGGAGGATCGTCCCGCTTGCAGAACTTTGAAAGTTGGGAGGTATGGCTAAACCCTCTGGCTGGCTGGTCTCAGGGTCACTAGTAGAGCTAAGTACAGAGTCAGACACAAATGGAACGCACACTGTTCCTTATATTCTTTCTACTTCTGTTCCTCTTCCTGTGTACAGTGTGTGTACACAGCACACATTGGTCCACCCACCCAACACTATACAGTTTTCTATTATCCCACTAGCCTGTCATTCAATACACGCACAGCCACTTCCTGAGTTCCTGGACCCCTGACACTGAGAACATAAAAGCAGTCTTAAGGTGCCCACACACTAGAACGATTTTTGGGCCGATTGGACGAATTCCTGATAAATCGGCTGATATATCATCCGATGTTTACCGATAATCGGTCGAAAATCGGACGATTTTGGTCCGATGCGCACTCCTGTGGATCTTTAGCTGAATCTTCTGATCTTACGTGCTGCACAAAAGATCAGAAGATTTAACAAAAGATCCATAGGAATGCACACGGGATCTTAAGAAAAATCTTTGGTAAAGATGTGCGCTTGCCTGAAATCTTTTGTCCAGGATGGAAAAAAGATTTCAAGGCTAATTTATGCGCACATTTTACGATCGCAGATCTTTCTAGTGTGTGGGCACCTTTACACTCAATGAATAAACAAAGTGTGATGTTTTGATTTACTACTGCAGAGGCATCTAATGTGACCTGTCGGGTGCTGAGCGATTTAAGCCCCATACACATTAGAAGATTTTCATTTCAAAAGACTTTGCCAAAATCTCTGAGAGATATATATCTTTCATCAAAGTAGTGCGTACACACAGAGCTATTTGCCTCAAAGAGCAAGAGATTTTCAGGAGGCAAAAGACTTTGCTGAAAATCTTTCATATAAAAAGGTGATTTACGTAATGGGCTGGGTTTGAATTACAAGGTTTGGAGCAGGACATTTTATTCAGTGCATTCCTGTTCTTAGTGCCTGATTCAGAACCAACAGCTGGGCTGCTAATAGTCGGAGCCCAGCAATCAAGTAAACTCCACCCGCACCGCTCTGACTGGGCAAAATACCACCCATGTGCATGGCAAACATTTAATTTGCAGCCGTGCATGTAGAGAGAAATCCATTCACTTGCGACAGCAATGTATATGTTACGCCACAACAAAATATACATTGGGGGCAGTGGCGGTGGAAACATATACATTGCTGTCCTGTGAAAAACTTAAGGCATGGCTTTGTTGGACAGGGAACTATCCACACCATAATGCCCATTACACATTATACCACATACAATAATGCCACACACCATACAGGCTCTGTGCCAGGGGTAACATGCTCCGTGCCATGGGTAAGCTACTGTGTGCCCTGCACTGTGCAGTAAAGGAGACAGCCGGACAGAGTGGTGGAAAACCTGGCTGTCTCAGAGCAGGTCTATGCGTCCATTGTGTGGCTATTTCAATGATGCGCCGGCTCACAAGCCAATTTGAACTTGTGGCTCGGCAGCCAATCAGGCATCAGTAGCTCTTGATTGGCTGCCGGGCCCCAAGCTCCAATTAGCTCATGAGTCACAAGCCGGCGCATCAATTGACATAGCCACGCCACAGACGGATGGACCGGGTGCCGGACGGGGTCCCGACAGTCATTAACCCGACGTCGGGATCCCGACTGTTAAAACACAGACGGCCGGGTTCCTGACGGCCGGCAGCTATTTTCCCTCGTGGGGGTCCACGACCCCCATAGAGGGAGAATAGAATAGGTGGCGAGCTACCGTGCCCGCAAGGGGCTTTGTTGCGCTGGCCACGCTGTCTGAGGCCAGGCAGTCGGGATCCCGACTGTCGGTGAGTCATACCACACCCGATGGACCTGCTCTGAGATATGCGGTTTTCCCAGCGCTCTGCCCAGCGGCTGTCTCCTTTAGCGATGTAGGCAGGGACAGCGGGGCAAAGTGAATAGACGGAATGCAGTTCCACCCCAATCCTGCTCACTTTAACCCCTGGGGGGTAGTGGTGCCAATATATACATTGCTGGCTTGTGCCAGCAATGTATATATTACGGGCTAATACATTTTACATTGGTGCCCAGTGGTACCAATAATATATACATTGCTGCCTGTGCCAGCAATGTATATATACTGGCTAATAGATCATTGGTGGCCAGTGGTACCAATAATTAACGTTTTAACCCCCTCCCCCCCAATATCAACACCCACCCAAAGCATGGCGAGCGCAGCAAGCCCGCCAGGGGCGGAGGTACGCGTCCTCCAACCTTTTCATACCCCCACTATCCACTTCTGCGTGGAGTTGATTTTATATAGTGTGGCGAGCGCAGCGAGCCACCACGCCCGAAGTGTGGCGAGCACAGTGAGCCCCTCGAGGGGACGCGGAATACATGTGAAGTAATCCGCATCCGCTCGCCAAGCATCGGGCTGGGTGGCTTGCCACACTATATAAAAGCAACTCCACACCGACGTGGATAGTGGGGGTATGAAAAGGTCGGAGGACGCGTAGCGCCGCTGCTCAGCACGCTTCGGGTTGGCGTTCATAGTGGGGGTGGCGTTAACAATGGGGGTGCATTTAACATAGTAATCACCCATCAGGGTGCCTGTACAATAAAAAAAAAATTGATCGGGTCGCATGCGATGCAATCAAAACGATGGCATAAGATGAAAATCGTGGCCCCGTGCTAGGAAACAAGTACCGAAAATGTTATTGAAATCCCATTAGGTATTGACTGATTGAGAGCTAAGTGAGCTAATCAAAGGCCTAGAACAACATAACTTTGTAAAAGAACAAAAACAATGCATTTTCACATGATGCACGAAAAACCGTACAGTGAAAGGTCAAAGCATATGAAACATCCTCACCTTCATGTAGTTTTTAAAGCTGGCTATATATCATAACAGCCACGATTTCCCTTGAACTCCCTGGCAAATTGATGGTGTACCTATATCTGTGTGATGGACCCAGGTCATCACCTTTAACACCATCTAGCAGTGGACGCTTGGAGATGGTGTCCAAAAGCTACAGTCCGCACCATTGAGCTCTTATTAAGCATGACCCAGGTCATCACTAGTCACCCCGAGTGACTCAGACTCACTGACTTTTGTGCACACCCCATAGAGTTACATACAGATATATTTGTAAGTCGGGGTTCATGATCAGGATATGGATATGAGGTACCAATGACAGCATTACCAATCTGTTGCTATTGCAATTTGCCACCGTAATCTCAGGAAATTGGACTGACCCCTTTGTTTCTTTAAAATAAATATTTTAAAAAAAAATTAACAAGGTTTAAATCTTTAAACAAAATGCACAAGGTTATAATACACATATATCTGTGTACTAGACACAAAAGGTAAAATTATAACCAGAATATATCTTTAGGCTGATAGAGAAATACAAGTCCCATAGACTGAAATGTATTCCACAATAGCTACAGAACAATAACTACAGGAGTACATTTAAGAAGGATCATAAATACAACTAGTAAGCCAGCTTAAAGCAAAGCTTTGAAAGCTAGTCTACTACCTTCTGTGTTTGTGCATAAGTGAGAAAGATGTAGTTTTTTGGATGGCAGTGTTTTGGAGACTCACCTACACTAACTAACTAGATAGATAGATAGATAGATAGATAGATAGATAGATAGATAGATAGATAGATAGATAGATAATATACAAGAGTATGGATGGGTCACAGCCCCAAGATCCATACTCTGGTCTTGACAAAGAGCATGGCGTAGCTCGAAACGTCGACATTGCTAATATGACTACGGTAATGTATTAAACTTTTTACCTGCATCTGAATTGGAAGTCTGGTGAGTGCTCTTTATTGGACACTATATATTTGGCTGTACCCCTGGGAATTCAGCTTGAGATTTGCACCCCAGCAGCTGAAATTGTTGACTGAGTGTGCTGGTTCTACACACACACACACACGCAGCATAATGGTAGAAGATATCACACCAGCTTCGATAATAGAAGGGTGACCGTGCCAGGTCAATTTTAAATACGTTTAAAATTCGCTCTCAGTAGGGAGACCAGCACCAGTCCAATACAGTAAATTACTTCATATTTATTGTCACAAAAGACACTTGTTTATGTAGTCATCATGTCAGAATAAAAACACCATAGTTGCCTACCCTCCTGCATTCTGCAGGAGACTCCCTGAAATAACAGCAATCGCCCTCATTTCACCTAGCCCACATTACACGGTTACATTTTTGGGAGAAAAAGGAATGAGAGATAAATACATTTACATTGGGCAGTATTCAATATAAAATATCGCTGTGTGCAGCGAATCCTGTTTAGGATTCGCAGCACACTCACTGTGTTCCGGAGGGCTGGCTGCCACTCGCTCTCCCTATATTCAATGTCGGAGGGGCGAGTTGCCCCTTGCGGCGAATCTTAACCCCTGCAGCGGACGAGCATCCGCGGCAGAGAGATTGAAGTCTCCCTGCCTGCCCCAGAACTTTTGTGGAGGGGAGGAGGGCTCCCCAGGACCCAGGCAGCACAAGCTGCCCCCCCCCCCCCAAAGCCAGCAGGGGACTGGGTATAGTCATTGCTCCCGATCATTCATATGTAATGATCGGGTGCAGTGAATATATGAATATCTAATGAGCAGCTCGGCTCCCGGCCCCCTGCTGGCTGCTCTGTGTAAAAAAAAAATAATAATAATTTTAATTAAAATATATATTCATGTGCTATAAGCACATGAATAAAAGTAGCACGCCCTTTCACAGAATAAAATTCCTGATTTTTTTACACCAAAATTAAAACAAAAAACCTTTTATTTAAAAAGTTCACATTCCACTTCTCCATGAAAAGATGGAGAATTGCTACACGGAGAGACACGGCGAAAATCACTCAGAAAGATGGCGAGAAGTGCACATTGAATCACTAAGCCCCGCCCCCATGCTGGCAAACCAGCGAATTCAGTGATCTCCGTGGAGGGGGCGGGGCTAAAATGATGTGATTGTGTCATTTTAGCTCCGCCCCCTCCTCTGAGACCCGAGGATTGCGACATTTTTAATGCCGCGATCCGGGGGACAGCGGGGGTCCCCCCTGAATCCGGGAGGGTTGCCCACCCTTCCGGGGGGCCGGGAGGGAGCCCCGATTTTCGGGAGACTCCCGGAAATTTCGGGAGGGTCGGCAACCCTGATATATACATACATACACACACGATGCAACATGGCTGGAATATTAGCACACGGGATCGTATTGTAATATGCAGCCCATGAGGCAGGAGAGATCGCAGATTCTTGCTGCGGTCCCTGTGTGATACATGCGGGGGGTACTTAATATTTGGGGCTAACCCTGCAAAGCTGTTTTTTAGAGGGAATTGGCACAAATATTAAATGATAAGCCCCATAGGTCTAATCAATACACGTACATTTTTCACTCATGGATCACAGGGCTGAAAACATAAAACAATGGAAGAAAAAGCACTCAATACAGTACACTAGAATTGCATGTTACCATCCTACCATCCATGACTAATAACAGATACAGAAGACAGTAATTGCTGTAGCGTGTAATTGATAAGAGGGGAGAAACTATGCTGAATCAGCTGATCCGCAGCTCAGAGCTGCCGCCCTTCCCGCCTGTCACATGACTCGGGCTCAACAATCAGTGTCTGAAACAATTCCTGGCAGAGAAGAGAAGCTCCAGCTCCATATACAAACATAAATGGGCATGCTACTAGCAAATAAATGTCATGTGACGCTAACAAGCCAGCTTTTTTTGTATTATGTAGCAACAAATATATTGATGCTTAAATATAATACCGAAAGACGTTAGGGTATTGCAATGCTGAGGCATTTTAGAGGCTTGATTTATATACAATGGCTATTAATATTAACAGCCAGAATTTTCCAGTTTAGCGTCACTTACTGGGGCAAGAAGAAGTAGCGACAGCCTCAGCTCATTGGCTGTTTATTTATGGTGTAATAAGAGCACAAGGGACCCTCTGCCAACTTCATTTCCTAGTATCAGAAAATAATCATAGTAGCTTGCCCCCGCCCCGTTCCCCTCACTCCTCGTGCAATCTGGACTCGTACCTGTTTCTCTCCAGCTGCCTCAGAC